>NW_026090303.1:0-16340 GCF_024586455.1 Bactrocera neohumeralis
CCCCCAAACATTCTGTTTAATTCAAAAAATTTTTTTAAATTTTTTGTTTTAAAGCCGTTTTGGGTTTTTTGGATTTGACGGGGCTAGGGCCATCGGGGTTTTTTGGAATTTTTCACAACCCCAAAAAGGGGAAAACCTTTTTTTGGGCCTCTTATTCCCAATGAAAACGAAGGGTAAAAATTGCTTTTAAACCCCTTTTTATTTATTGCGGGAAATGAGGCCCTTATTAAGGTGTAGAATCGATTTTTTAGTACATACACATTAAGCAATCGATATCAAGATGCGTAAAAATATGAACTTTACATATTTCTGTTAATTAGCCGTTTTGATGTTATTGGAGTTGTCATGGAGTTGTCGTATAGGCATAGCGACAGTGTATTTGGATGAATTTCACAATCTTATATTAAGGTGTAGAATCGATTTTTTGGTACATACACATTAAGCAATCGATATCAAGATGCGTAAAAATATGAACTTTACATATTTTTGCTAATTACCCGTTTTGATGTTATTGGAGTTGTCATAGAGTTGTCTTATAGCAATAGCGACAGTGTATTTGGAGCAATTTCACAATCTTTAATTAAGGTGTAGAATTGATTTTTTGGTACATACACATTATGCAATCGATATCAAGTTGCGTAAAAATATGAACTTTACATATTTATGCTAACTAGCCGTTTTGATGTTATTGGAGTTTTCATAGAGTTGTCGTATAGCCATAACGACAGTGTATTTGGAGCAATTTCACAATCTTATATTAAGGTGTAGAATCGATTTTTTACTACATACATATTTAGCAATCGATATCAAGATGCGTAAAATTATGAACTTTACATATTTCTGTTAATTAGCCGTTTTGATGTTATTGGAGCTTTCATAGAGTTGTCGTATAGCCATAACGACAGTGTCTTTGGAGCAATTTCACAATCTTAAGTTAAGGTGTAGAATCGATTTTTTGATACATACACATTAAGCAATCGATATCAAGTTGCGTAAAAATATGAACTTTACATATTTATTCAAATTAGCCGTTTTGATGTTAATGGAGCTTTCATAGAGTTGTCGTATAGCCATAGCGACAGTGTATTTGGATCAATTTCACAATCTTATATTAAGGTGTAGAATCGATTTTTTGGTACATACACATTAAGCAATCGATATCAAGTTGCGTAAAAATATGAACTTTACATATTTATGCTAACTAGCCGTTTTGATGTTATTGGAGTTGTCATAGAGTTGTCGTATAGCCATAGCGACAGTGTATTTGGAGCAATTTCACAATCTTATATTAAGGTGTAGAATCGATTTTTTAGTACATACACATTAAGCAATCGATATCAAGATGCGTAAAAATGTTAAATTTACATATTTGTGTTAATTAGCCGTTTTGATGTTATTGGAGTTGTCATAGAGTTGTCGTATAGCCATATTGACAGTGTATTTGGAGCAATTTAACAATCTTATATTAAGGTGTAGAATCGATTTTTTGATACATACACATTAAGCAATCGATATCAAGTTGCGTAAAAATATGAACTTTACATATTTATGCTAATTAGCCGTTTTGATGTTATTGGAGTTGTCATAGAGTTGTCGTATAGCCATAGCGAAAGTGGATTTGGACTAATTTCACAATCTTATATTAAGGTGTAGAATCGATTTTTTGGTACATGCGCATTAAGCAGTCTTTATCAAGTTGCGTAAAAATATGAACTTTACATATTTATGCTAACTAGCCGTTTTGATGTTATTGGAGTTATCATAGAGTTGTCCTATAGCCATAACGACAGTGTCTTTGGAGCAATTTCACAATCTTAAGTTACGGTGTAGAATCGATGTTTTGATACATACACACTAAGCAATCTATATCAAGTTGCGTAAAAATATGAACTTTACATATTTATGCTAACTAGCCGTTTTGATGTTATTGGAGTTGTCATAGAGTTGTCGTATAGCCATAGCGACAGTGTATTTGGAGCAATTTCACAATCTTATATTAAGGTGTAGAATCGATTTTTTGGTACATACATTTTATGCAATCGATATCAAGATGCGTAAAAATATGAACTTTACATATTTCTGTTAATTAGCCGTTTTGATGTTATTGGAGATGTCATAGAGTTGTCGTATAGCCATAGCGACAGTGTATTTGGAGCAATTTCACAATCTTATATTAAGGTGTAGAATCGATTTTTTGATACATACACATTAAGCAATCGATATCAAGATGCGTAAAAATATGAACTTTACATATTTATGCTAACTAGCCGTTTTGATGTTATTGGAGTTGTCATAGAGTTGTCGTATAGCCATAACGACAGTGTATTTGGAGCAATTTCACAATCTTATATTAAGGTGTAGAATAGATTTTTTAGTACATACACATTAAGCAATCGATATCAAGATGCGTAAAAATATGAACTTTACATATTTCTGCTAATTAGCCGTTTTGATGTTATTGGAGCTTTCATAGAGTTGTCGTATAGCCATAACGACAGTGTCTTTGGAGCAATTTCACAATCTTAAGTTAAGGTGTAGAATCGATTTTTTGATACATACACATTAAGCAATCGTTATCAAGTTGCGTAAAATTATGAACTTTACATATTTTTGCTAATTAGCCGTTTTGATGTTATTGGAGTTGTCATAGAGTTGTCGTATAGCCATAGCGACAGTGTATTTGGAGCAATTTCACAATCTTATATTAAGGTGTAGAATCGATTTTTTGGTACATACGCATTAAGCAATCGATATCAAGTTGCGTAAAAATATGAACTTTACATATTTATGCTAACTAGCCGTTTTGATGTTATTGGAGTTGTCATAGAGTTGTCGTATAGCCATAGCGACAGTGTATTTGGAGCAATTTCACAATCTTATATTAAGGTGTAGAATCGATTTTTTAGTACATACACATTAAGCAATCGATATCAAGATGCGTAAAAATATGAACTTTACATATTTCTGTTAATTAGCCGTTTTGATGTTATTGGAGTTGTCATGGAGTTTTCGTATAGCCATAGCGACAGTGTATTTGGATGCAATTTCACAATCTTATATTAAGGTGTAGAATCGATTTTTTGGTACATACACATTAAGCAATCGATATCAAGATTGCGTAAAAATATGAACTTTACATATTTATGCTAATTAGCCGTTTTGATGTTATTGGAGTTGTCATAGAGTTGTCGTATAGCCATAGCGACAGTGTATTTGGAACAATTTCACAATCTTATATTAAGGTGTAGAATCGATTTTTTGGTACATACACATTAAGCAATCGATATCAAGATGCGTAAAAATATGAACTTTACATATTTCTGCTAATTAGCCGTTTTGATGTTATTGGAGTTTCACAGCGTTGTCGTATAGCCATAACGACAGTGTCTTTGGAGCAATTTCACAAATCTTAAGTTTAAGGTGTAGAATCGATTTTTTGATACATACACATTAAGCAATCGATATCAAGTTGCGTAAAAATATGAACTTTACATATTTATGCTAACTAGCCGTTTTGATGTTATTGGAGTTGTCATAGAGTTGTCGTATAGCCATAGCGACAGTGTATTTGGAGCAATTTCACAATCTTATATTAAGGTGTAGAATCGATTTTTTAGTACATACACATTAAGCAATCGATATCAAGATGCGTAAAAATATGAACTTTACATATTTCTGCTAATTAGCCGTTTTGATGTTATTGGAGCTTTCATAGAGTTGTCGTATAGCCATAACGACAGTGTATTTGGAGCAATTTTACAATCTTAAGTTAAGGTGTAGAATCGATTTTTTGGTACATACACATTAAGCAATCGATATCAAGTTGCGTAAAAATAATAACTTCACATATTTATGCTATTTAGCCGTTTTGATATTATTGGAGTTGTCATAGAGTTGTCGTATAGCAATAGCGACAGTGTATTTGGAAAAATATAACAATCCTGAATTAAGGTGTAGAATCGATTTTTTGGTACATACACATTAAGCAATCGATATCAAGTTGCGTAAAAATATGAACTTTACATATTTATGCTAATTAGCCGTTTTGATGTTATTGGAGTTGTCATAGAGTTGTCGTATAGCCATAGCGACAGTGTATTTGGAGCAATTTCACAATCTTATATTAAGGTGTAGAATCGATTTTTTGGTACATACACATTAAGAAACCGATATAAAGATGCGTAAAAATATGAACTTTACATATTTATGCTAATTAGCCTTTTTGAAGTTATTTCAGTTGTCATAGAGTTGTCGTATAGCCATAACGACAGTGTATTTGAAAAAATTTCACAATCTTATATTAAGGTGTAGAATCGATTTTTTGATACATACACATTAAGCAATCGATATCAAGTTGCGTAAAAATATGAACTTTACATATTTATGCTAATTAGCCGTTTTGATGTTATTGGTGTTTCCATAGAGTTGTCGTATAGCCATAACGACAGTGTATTTGGAGCAATTTCACAATCTTAATTAAGGTGTAGAATCGATTTTTTGATACATACACATTAAGCAATCGATATCAAGTTGCGTAAAAATATGAACTTTACATATTTATGCTAATTAGCCGTTTTGATGTTATTGGAGTTGTCATAGAGTTGTCGTATAGCCATAGCGACAGTGTATTTGGAGCAATTTCACAATCTTATATTAAGGTGTAGAATTGATTTTTTGATACATACACATTAAGCAATCGATATCACGTTGCGTACACATATGAACTTTACATATTTATGCTAACTAGCCGTTTTGATGTTATTGGGGTTGGCATAGAGTTGTCGTATAGCCATAACGACAGTGTATTTGGAGCAATTTCACAATCTTATATTAAGGTGTAGAATCGATTTTTTACTACATACATATTTAGCAATCGATGTCAAGATGCTTAAAATTATGAACTTTACAAATTTCTGTTAATTAGCCGTTTTGATGTTATTGGAGCTTTCACAAAGTTGTCGTATAGCCATAACGACAGTGTATTTGGAGCAATTTCACAATCTTAATTTAAGGTGTAGAATCGATTTTTTGATACATACACATTAAGCAATCAATATGAAGATGCGTAAAAATATGAACTTTACATATTTATGCTAAGTCGCCGTTTTGATCTTATTGAAGTTGTCATAGAGTTGTCGTTTAGCCATAGCGACAGTGTATTTGGAGCAATTTCACAATCTTATATTAAGGTGTAGAATCGATTTTTTACTACATACATATTTAGCAATCGATACCAAGATGCATAAAAATATGAACTTTACATATTTCTGCAAATTAGCCGTTTTGATGTTATTGGAACTTTCATAGAGTTGTCGTATAGCCATAACGACAGTGTCTTTGGAGCAATTTCACAATCTTAAGTTAAGGTGTAGAATCGATTTTTTGATACATACACATTAAGCAATCGATATCAAGTTGCGTAAAAATATGAACTTTACATATTTATGCTAACTAGCCGTTTTGATGTTATTGGAGTTGTCATAGAGTTGTCGTATAGCCATAGCGACAGTGTATTTGGAGCAATTTCACAATCTTATATTAAGGTGTAGAATCGATTTTTTGGTACATACACATTAAGCAATCGATATCAAGATGCGTAAAAATATGAACTTTACATATTTCTGTTAATTAGCCGTTTTGATGTTATTGGAGTTGTCATAGAGTTGTCGTATAGCCATAACGACAGTGTCTTTGGAGCAATTTCACAATCTTAAGTTAAGGTGTAGAATCGATTTTTTGATACATACACATTAAGCAATCGATATCAAGTTGCGTAAAAATATGAACTTTACATATTTATGCTAACTAGCCGTTTTGATGTTATTGGAGTTGTCATAGAGTTGTCGTATAGCCATAACGACAGTGTATTTTGAGCAATTTCACAATCTTAATTAAGGTGTAGAATCGATTTTTTGTACATACACATTAAGCAATCGATATCAAGTTGCGTAAAAATATGAACTTTACATATTTATGCTAATTAGCCGTTTTGATGTTATTGGTGTTTCCATAGAGTTGTCGTATAGCCATAACGACAGTGTATTTGGAAAAATTTCACAATCTTATATTAAGGTGTAGAATCGATTTTTTGGTACATACACATTAAGCAATCGATATCAAGATGCGTAAAAATATGAACTTTACATATTTTTGCTAACTCGCCGTTTTGATGTTATTGGAGTTGTCATAGAGTTGTCGTATAGCCATAGCGACAGTGTATTTGGAGCAATTTCACAATCTTATATTAAGGTGTAGAATCGATTTTTTGGTACATACACATTAAGAAACCGATATCAAGATGAGTAAATATATGAACTTTACATATTTATGCTAATTAGCCGTTTTGATGATATTGGAATTGTCATAGAGTTGTCGTATAGCCATAACGACAGTGTATTTGGAGCAATTTCACAATCTTAAGTTAAGGTGTAGAATCGATTTTTTGATACATACACATTAAGCAATCGATATCAAGTTGCGTAAAAATATGAACTTTACATATTTATGCTAACTAGCCGTTTTGATGTTATTGGAGTTGTCATAGAGTTGTCGTATAGCCATAACGACAGTGTATTTGGAGCAATTTCACTATCATATATTAAGGTGTAGAATCGATTTTTTGGTACATACACATTAAGCAATCGATATCAAGTTGCGTAAAAATATGAACTTTACATATTTATGCTAACTAGCCGTTTTGATGTTATTGGAGTTGTCATAGAGTTATCGTATAGTCATAACGACAGAGCATTTGGAGCAATTTCACAATCTTTTTTTAAGGTGTAGAATCGATTTTTTGATACATACACATTAAGCAATCGATATCAAGTTGCGTAAAAATATGAACTTTACATATTTATGCTAACTAGCCGTTTTGATGTTATTGGAGTTGTCCTAGGGTTGTCCTATAGACATAGCGACAGTGTATTTCGACCAATTTCACAATCTTATATTAAGGTGTAGAATCGATTTTTTAGTACATACACATCAAGCAATCGATATCAAGTTGCGTAAAGATATGAACTTTACATATTTATGCTAATTAGCCGTGCTGATGTTATTGGAGTTGTCATAGAGTTGTCTTAAAGCCATAACGACAGTGTATTTGGAGCAATTTCACAATCTTAATTAAGGTGTAGAATCGATTTTTTGATACATACACATTAAGCAATCGATATCAAGTTGCGTAAAAATATGAACTTTACATATTTATGCTAATTAGCCGTTTTGATGTTATTGGAGTTGTCATGGAGTTGTCGTATTGCCATAGCGACAGTGTATTTGGAGCAATTTCACAATCTTATATTAAGGTGTAGAATCGATTTTTTAGTACACACATTAAATTTCACAATCGATTATCAATCGATATCAAGTTGCGTAAAAATATGAACTTTACATATTTATGCTAATTAGCCGTTTTGATGTTATTGGAGTTGACATAGAGTTGTCTTATAGCCATAACGACAGTGTATTTGGAGCAATTTCACAATCTTAAGTTAAGGTGTAGAATCGATTTTTTGATACATACACATTAAGCAATCGATATCAAGTTGCGTAAAAATATGAACTTTACATATTTATGCTAATTAGCCGTTTTGATGTTATTGGAGCTTTCATAGAGTTGTCGTATAGCCATAACGACAGTGTCTTTGGAGCAATTTCACAATCTTAAGTTAAGGTGTAGAATCGGTTTTTTGATACATACACATTAAGCAATCGATATCAAGTTGCGTAAAAATATGAACTTTACATATTTATGCTAACTAGCCGTTTTGATGTTATTGGAGTTGTCATAGAGTTGTCGTATAGCCATAACGACAGTGTATTTGGAGCAATATCACAATCTGAAGTAAAGGTGTAGAATCGATTTTTTGGTACATACACATTAAGCAATCGATATCAAGTTGCGTAAAAATATGAACTTTACATATTTATGCTAACTAGCCGTTTTGATGTTATTGGAGTTGTCATAGAGTTGTCGTATAGCCATAGCGACAGTGTATTTGGAGCAATTTCACAATCTTAAGTTAAGGTGTAGAATCGATTTTTCGATACAAACACATTAAGCAATCATTATCAAGTTGCGTAAAAATATAAACTTTACATATTTATGCTAACTAGCCGTTTTGATGTTATTGGAGTTTTCATAGAGTTGTCGTATAGCCATAACGACAGTGTCTTTGGAGCAATTTCACAATCTTATATTAAGGTGTAGAATCGATTTTTTGATACATACACATTAAGCAATCGATATCAAGTTGCGTAAAAATATGAACTTTACATATTTATGCTAACTAGCCGTTTTGATGTTATTGGAGTTGTCATAGAGTTGTCGTATAGCCATAGCGACAGTGTATTTGGAGCAATTTCACAATCTTATATTAAGGTGTAGAATCGATTTTTTGGTACATACACATTAAGCAATCGATATCAAGTTGCGTAAAAATATGAACTTTACATATTTATGCTAACTAGCCGTTTTGATGTTATTGGAGTTGTCATAGAGTTGTCGTATAGCCATAACGACAGTGTATTTGGAGCAATTTCACAATCTTATATTAAGGTGTAGAATCGATTTTTTGATACATACACATTAAGCAATCGATATCAAGTTGCGTAAAAATATGAACTTTACATATTTTTGTTAATTAGCCGTTTTGATGTTATTGGAGTTGTCATAGAGTTGTCGTATAGCCATAGCGACAGTGTCTTTGGAGCAATTTCACAATCTTAAGTTAAGGTGTAGAATCGGTTTTTTGATACATACACATTAAGCAATCGATATCAAGTTGCGTAAAAATATGAACTTTACATATTTATGCTAACTAGCCGTTTTGATGTTATTGGAGTTGTCATAGAGTTGTCGTATAGCCATAGCGACAGTGTATTTGGAGCAATTTCACAATCTTATATTAAGGTGTAGAATCGATTTTTTGATACATACATATTAAGCAATCGATATCAAGTTGCGTAAAAATATGAACTTTACATATTTATGCTAATTAGCCGTTTTGATGTTATTGGAGTTGTCATAGAGTTGTCGTATAGCCATAGCGACAGTGTATTTGGAGCAATTTCACAATCTTATATTAAGGTGTAGAATCGATTTTTTGATACATACACATTAAGCAATCGATATCAAGTTGCGTAAAAATATGAACTTTACATATTTATGCTAATTAGCCGTTTTGATGTTATTGGAGTTGTCATAGAGTTGTCGTATAGCCATAGCGACAGTGTATTTGGAACAATTTCACAATCTTAATTAAGGTGTAGAATCGATTTTTTGATACATACACATTAAGCAATCGATATCAAGTTGCGTAAAAATATGAACTTTACATATTTATGCTAACTAGCCGTTTTGATGTTATTGGAGTTGTCATAGAGTTGTCGTATAGCCATAACGACAGTGTCTTTGGAGCAATTTCACAATCTTAAGTTAAGGTGTAGAATCGATTTTTTGGTACATACACATTAAGCAATCGATATCAAGTTGCGTAAAAATATGAACTTTACATATTTATGCTAACTCGCCGTTTTGATGTTATTGGAGTTGTCATAGAGTTGTCCTATAGCCATAGCGACAGTGTATTTGGAGCAATTTCACAATCTTATATTAAGGTGTAGAATCGATTTTTTGATACATACACATTAAGCAATCGATATCAAGTTGCGTAAAATTATGAACTTTACATATTTCTGTTAATTAGCCGTTTTGATGTTATTGGAGTTGTCATAGAGTTGTCGTATAGCAATAGCGACAGTGTATTTGGAACAATTTACAATCTTAAATTAAGATGTAAAATTGATTTTTTGGTACATACATATTATGCAATCGATATCAAGATGCGTAAAAATATGAACTTTACATATTTATGCAAATTAGCCGTTTTGATGCTATTGGACTTGTCATAGAGTTGTCGTATAGCCATAGCGACAGTGTATTTGGATCAATTTCACAATCTTATATTAAGGTGTAGAATCGATTTTTTGGTACATACATATTAAGCAATCGATATCAAGTTGCGTAAAAATATGAACTTTACATATTTATGCTAACTCGCCGTTTTGATGTTATTGGAGTTGTCATAGAGTTGTCGTATAGCCATAACGACAGTGTCTTTGGAGCAATTTCACAATCTTAATTAAGGTGAATCGATTTTTTGATACATACACATTAAGCAATCGATATCAAGTTGCGTAAAAATATGAACTTTACATATTTATGCATACATATTTAGCAATCGATATCAAGATGCTTAAAATTATGAACTTTACATATTTCTGTTAATTAGCCGTTTTGATGTTATTGGAGCTTTCATAGAGTTGTCGTATAGCCATAACGACAGTGTCTTTGGAGCAACATCACAATCTTAAGTTAAGGTGTAGAATCGATTTTTTGATACATACACATTAAGCAATCGATATCAAGTTGCGTAAAAATATGAACTTTACATATTTATGCTAACTAGCCGTTTTGATGTTATTGGAGTTGTCATAGAGTTGTCCTACAGCAATAGCGACAGTGTATTTGGAACAATTTAACAATCCTAAATTAAGGTGTAGAATTAATTTTTTGGTACATACACATTATGCAATCGATATCAAGTTGCGCAAAAATATGAACTTTACTTATTTATGCTAACTAGCCGTTTCGATGTTATTGGAGTTGTCATAGAGTTGTCCTACAGCAATAGCGACAGTGTATTTGGAACAATTTAACAATCCTAAATTAAGTTGTAGAATTGATTTTTTGGTACATACACATTAAGCAATCGATATCAAGTTGCGTAAAAATATGAACTTTACATATTTTTGCTAATTACCCGTTTTGATGTTATTGGAGTTGTCATAGAGTTGTCCTATAGCAATAGCGACAGTGTATTTGGAACAATTTCACAATCCTAAATTAAGGTGTAGAATGATTTTTTGATACACGACAGTGTATTTGGAACAATTTAACAATCTTAAATTAAGGTGTAGAATCGATTTTTTGGTACATACACATTAAGCAATCGATATCAGGTAGCGTAAAAATATGAACTTTACATATTTTTGCAACTAGCCGTTTTGATGTTATTGGAGTTATCATAGAGTTGTCCTATAGCAATAGCGACAGTGTATTTGGAACAATTTTACAATCTTAATTTAAGGTGTAGAATTGATTTTTTGGTACATACACATTAAGCAATCGATATCAAGATGCGTAAAAATATGAACTTTACATATTTATGCTAACTAGCCGTTTTGATGTTATTGGAGTTTTCATAGAGTTGTCATATAGCCATAACGACAGTGTATTTGGAGCAATTTCACAATCTTATATTAAGGTGTAGAATTGATTTTTTGGTACATACACATTATGCAATCGATATCAGGTTGCGTAAAAATATGAACTTTACATATTTACTACATACATATTTAGCAATCGATATCAAGATGCTTAAAATTATGAACTTTACATATTTCTGTTAATTAGCCGTTTTGATGTTATTGGAACTTTCATAGAGTTGTCGTATAGCCATAACGACAGTGTCTTTGGAGCAATTTCACAATCTTAAGTTAAGGTGTAGAATCGATTTTTTGATACACACACATTAAGCAATCGATATCAAGTTGCGTAAAAATATGAACTTTACATATTTATGCTAACTCGCCGTTTTGATGTTATTGGAGTTGTCATAGAGTTGTCCTACAGCAATAGCGACAGTGTATTTGGAACAATTTAACAATCCTAAATTAAGGTGTAGAATTAATTTTTTGGTACATACACATTATGCAATCGATATCAAGTTGCGCAAAAATATGAACTTTACTTATTTATGCTAACTAGCCGTTTTGATGTTATTGGAGTTGTCATAGAGTTGTCGTACAGCAATAGCGACAGTGTATATGGAACAATTTAACAATCCTAAATTAAGGTGTAGAATTGATTTTTTGGTACATACACATTAAGCAATCGATATCAAGTTGCGTAAAAATATGAACTTTATATATTTTTGCTAATTACCAGTTTTGATGTTATTGGAGTTGTCATAGAGTTGTCCTATACGCATAGCGACAGTGTATTTGGAACAATTTCACAATCAATTAATGTATCAGGTAGCACAAAAATATCAGCTAAAAATGAACTTTATTTTTGCTAATTAGCCGTTTTGATGTTATTGGAGTTGTCATAGAGTTGTCCTATAGCCATAGCGACAGTGTATTTGGAACAATTTTACAATCTTAATTTAAGATGTAGAATTGATTTTTGGTACATACACATTATGCAATCGATATCAAGTAGCGTAAAAATATGAACTTTACATATTTTTGCTAATTACCCGTTTTGATGTTATTGGAGTTGTCATAGAGTTGTCCTATAGCAATAGCGACAGTGTATTTGGAACAATATAACAATCCTGAATTAAGGTGTAGAATTGATTTTTTGGTACGTACACATTATGCAATCGTTATCAAGTTGCGTAAAAATATGAACTTTACATATTTTTGATAATTACCCGTTTTGATGTTATTGGAGTTGTCATAGAGTTGTCCTATAGCCATAACGACAGTGTCTTTGGAGCAATTTCACAATCTTAAGTTACGGTGTAGAATCGATTTTTTGATACATACCCATTAAGCAATGGTTATCAAGTTGCGTAAAAATTTGAACTTTACATAATTATGCTAACAAGCCGTTTTGATGTTATTGGAGCTTTCATAGAGTTGTCGTAAAGCCATAACGACAGTGTATTTGGAGCAATTTCACAATCTTATATTAAGGTGTAGAACCGATTTTTTGGTACATACATATTAAGCAATCGATATCAAGTTGCGTAAAAATATGAACTTTACATATTTTTGCTAATTACACGTTTTGATGTTATTGGAGTTGTTATACATACATACACATTATGCAATCGTTATCAAGTTGCGTAAAAATATGAACTTTACATATTTTTGATAATTACCCGTTTTGATGTTATTGGAGTTGTCATAGAGTTGTCCTATAGCCATAACGACAGTGTCTTTGGAGCAATTTCACAATCTTAAGTTACGGTGTAGAATCGATTTTTTGATACATACACATTAAGCAATCGATATCAAGTTGCGTAAAAATTTGAACTTTACATATTTATGCTAACAAGCCGTTTTGATGTTATTGGAGCTTTCATAGAGTTGTCGTATAGCCATAGCGACAGTGTATTTGGAGCAATTTCACAATCTTATATTAAGGTGTAGAATCGATTTTTTGATACATACACATTAAGCAATCGATATCAAGTTGCGTAAAAATATGAACTTTACATATTTATGCTAACTAGCCGTTTTGATGTTATTGGAGTTGTTATAGAAATGTCCTATAGCAATAGCGACAGTGTATTTGGAACAATATAACAATCCTGAATTAAGGTGTAGAATTGATTTTTTGGTACGTACACATTATGCAATCGTTATCAAGTTGCGTAAAAATATGAACTTTACATATTTTTGATAATTACCCGTTTTGATGTTATTGGAGTTGTCATAGAGTTGTCCTATAGCCATAACGACAGTGTCTTTGGAGCAATTTCACAATCTTAAGTTACGGTGTAGAATCGATTTTTTGATACATACACATTAAGCAATCGTTATCAAGTTGCGTAAAAATATGAACTTTACATATTTATGCTAACTCGCCGTTGTGATGTTATTGGAGTTGTAATAGAGTTGTCGTATAGCCATAACGACAGTGTATTTGGAGCAATTTCACAATCTTATATTAACGTGTAGAATCGATTTTTTGATACATACATATTAAGCAATCGATATCAAGTTGCGTAAAAATATGAACTTTACATATTTATGCTAATTAGCCGTTTTGATGTTATTGGAGTTGTCATAGAGTTGTCGTATAGCCATAGCGACAGTGTATTTGGAACAATTTCACAATCTTAAGTTAAGGTGTAGAATCGATTTTTTGATACATACACATTAAGCAATCGATATCAAGTTGCGTAAAAATATGAAATTTACATATTTATGCTAACTAGCCGTTTTGATGTTATTGGAGTTGTCATAGAGTTGTCCTAGCAATAGCGACAGTGTATTTGGAACAACTTTGAAATCCTAAATTAAGGTGTAGAATTGATTTTTTGGTACATACATAATATGCAATCGATATCAAGTTGCGTAAAAATATGAACTTTACACATTTATGCTAACTAGCCGTTTTGATGTTATTGGAGTTGTCATAGAGTTGTCGTATAGCCATAACGACAGTGTCTTTGGAGCAATTTCACAATCTTAAGTTAAGGTGTAGAATCGATTTTTTGATACATACACATTAAGCAATCGATATCAAGTTGCGTAAAAATATGAACTTTACATATTTATGCTAACTCGCCGTTTTGATGTTATTGGAGTTGTCATAGAGTTGTCGTATAGCCATAGCGACAGTGTATTTGGATCAATTTCACAATCTTATATTAAGGTGTAGAATCGATTTTTTGGTACATACACATTAAGCAATTGATATCAAGTTGCGTAAAAATATGAACTTTACATATTTCTGCTAATTAGCCGTTTTGATGTTATTGGAGCTTTCATAGAGTTGTCGTATAGCCATAACGACAGTGTCTTTGGAGCAATTTCACAATCTTAAGTTAAGGTGTAGAATCGATTTTTTGATACATACACATTAAGCAATCGATATCAAGATGCGTAAAAATATGAACTTTACATATTTCTGTTAATTAGCCGTTTTGATGTTATTGGAGTTGTCTTAGAGTTGTCGTATAGCCATAACGACAGTGTATTTGGAGCAATTTCACAATCTTAAGTTAAGGTGTAGAATCGATTTTGTTGATGCATACACATTAAGCAATCGATATCAAGTTGCGTAAAAATATGAACTTTACATATTTATGCTAACTAGCCGTTTTGATGTTATTGGAGTTGTCATAGAGTTGTCGTATAGCAATAGCGACCGTGTATTTGGATCAATTTCACAATCTTATATTAAGGTGTAGAATTGATTTTTTGATACATACACATTAAGCAATCGATATCAAGTTGCGTAAAAATATGAACTTTACATATTTTTGCTAATTACCCGTTTTGATGTTATTGGAGTTGTCATAGAGTTGTCCTATAGCCATAACGACAGTGTCTTTGGAGCAATTTCACAATCTTAAGTTACGGTGTAGAATCGATTTTTTGATACATACACATTAAGCAATCGATATCAAGTTGCGTAAAAATATGAACTTTACATATTTATGCTAACTCGCCGTTTTGATGTTATTGGAGTTGTCATAGAGTTGTCCTACAGCAATAGCGACAGTGTATTTGGAACAATTTAGCAATCCCTAAATTAAGGTGTAGAATTAATTTTTTGATACATACACATTAAGCAATCGTTATCAAGTTGCGTAAAAATATGAACTTTACATATTTATGCTAACTCGCCGTTTTGATGTTATTGGAGTTGTCATAGAGTTGTCGTATAGCCATAACGACAGTGTCTTTGGAGCAATTTCACAACCTTATATTAAGGTGTAGAACCGATTTTTGGTACATACATATTAAGCAATCGATATCAAGTTGCGTAAAAATATGAAATTTACATATTTATGCTAACTCGCCGTTTTGATGTTATTGGAGTTGGCATAGAGTTGTCGTATAGCCATAGCGACAGTGTATTTGGATCAATTTCACAATCTTATATTAAGGTGTAGAACCGATTTTTTGATACATACACATTAAGCAATCGATATCAAGTTGCGTAAAATTATGAACTTTACATATTTATGCTAACTAGCCGTTTTGATGTTATTGGAGTTGTCATAGAGTTGTCCTACAGCAATAGGCGACAGTGTATTTGGAACAATTTAACAATCCTAAATTAAGGTGTAGAATTAATTTTTTGGTACATACACATTAAGCAATCGTTATCAAGTTGCGTAAAAATATGAACTTTACATATTTATGCTAACTAGCCGTTTTGATGTTATTGGAGCTTTCATAGAGTTGTCGTATGGCCATAGCGACAGTGTATTTGGATCAATTTCACAATCTTATATTAAGGTGTAGAACCGATTTTTTGGTACATACATATTAAGCAATCGATATCAAGTTGCGTAAAAATATGAAATTTACATATTTATGCTAACTCGCCGTTTTGATGTTATTGGAGTTGTCATAGAGTTGTCCTATAGCCATAACGACAGTGTCTTTGGAGCAATTTCACAATCCTAAGTTACGGTGTAGAATCGATTTTTTGATACATACACATTAAGCAATCTTTATCAAGTTGCGTAAAAATATGAACTTTACATATTTACTACATACATATTTAGCAATCGATATCA
>NW_026090304.1:0-8708 GCF_024586455.1 Bactrocera neohumeralis
AAGCAACTCAAATATCGACTGCTTAGAGTGTATATACAAGAAAATGGACTCTATACCTGAATATAAGATTGTCGAATTCTTCCAAATGCACTGCCGTTATGGCCTTATGTCAACCTCAATAAGATGAAGAAGGTAAATTAACTTAAAGATGTTAAATTAATGATTTAAAGCAACTCAATATCGACTGCTAAATGTGTATATACAAGAAAATCGACTTTTTACCTGAATATGAGATTATCGAATTCTTCCAAATGCACTGCCGTTATGGCTTTATGTCAACATCAGTAAGATGAAGAAGGTAAATTAACTTAAAGATGCTAAATTATTGATTTAAAGCAACTCAATATCGACTGCTTAATGTGTATATACAAGAAAATCGAATTTATACCTGAATATAAGATTGTCGAATTCTTCAAAATGCACTGCCGTTATGACTTTATGTCAACTTCAGTAAGGTGAAGAAGGTAAATTAACTTAAATATGTTAAATTAATGATTTAAAGCAACTCAATATCGACTGCTTAATGTGTATATACAAGAAAATGGACTCTATACCTGAATATAAGATTGTCGAATTCTTCCAAATGCACTGCCGTTATGGCCTTATGTCAACTTCAATAAGATGAAGAAGGTAAATTAACCTAAAGATATTAAATTAATGACTTAAATCAACTCAATATCGACTGCTAAATGTGTATATACAAGAAAATCGACTTTTTACCTGAATATGAGATTATCGAATTCTTCCAAATGCACTGCCGTAATGGCTTTATGTCAACTTCAGTAAGATGAAGAAGGTAAATTAACTTAAAGATGTTAAATTAATGATTTAAAGCAACTCAATATCGACTGCTTAATGTGTATATACAAGAAAATGGACTTTATCCCTGAATATAAGATTGTCGAATTCTTCCAAATGCACTGCCGTTATGGCCTTATGTCAACTTCAATAAGATGAAGAAGGTAAATTAACCTAAAGATATTAAATTAATGACTTAAATCAACTCAATATCGACTGCTAAATGTGTATATACAAGAAAATCGACTTTTTACCTGAATATGAGATTATCGAATTCTTCCAAATGCACTGCCGTAATGGCTTTATGTCAACTTCAGTAAGATGAAGAAGGTAAATTAACTTAAAGATGTTTAATAAATGATTTAAAGCAACTCAATATCGACTGCTTAATGTGTATATGCAAGAAAATTGACTTTTTACCTGAATATGAGATTATCGAATTCTTCCAAATGCACTGCCGTTATGGCTTTATGTCAACTTCAGTAAGATGAAGAGGTAAATTAACTTAAAGATGCTAAATTAATGATTTAAGGCAATTCAATATCGACTGCTAAATGCGTATATACAAGAAAATCGAATTTATACCTGAATATAAGATTGTCGAATTCTTCCAAATGCACTGCCGTTATAGCTTTATGTCAACTTCAGTAAGATGAAGAAAGTAAATTAACTTAAAGATGCTAAATTAATAATTTAAGGCAATTCAATATCGACTGCTAAATGTGTATTTTCAAGAAAATCGAATTTATACCTGAATATAAGATTGTCGAATTCTTCCAAATGCACTGCCGTTATGGCCTTATGTCAACTTCAATAAGATGAAGCAGGTAAATTAACTTAAAGATGTTAAATTAATGATTTAAAGCAACTCAATATCGACTGTTAAATGTGTATATACAAGAAAATCGATTATTTCCCTGAATATGGGATTATCGAATTCTTCCAAATGCACTGCCGTTATGGCTTTATGTCAACTTCAGTAAGATGAAGAAGGTAAATTAACTTAAAGATGATAAAATTAATGATTTCAAGACACTCAATATCGACTGCTTAATGTGTATATACAAGAAAATGGACTCTATACCTGAATATAAGATTGTCGAATTCTTCCAAATGCACTGCCGTTATGGCCTTATGTCAACTTCAATAAGATGAAGCAGGTAAATTAACTTAAAGATGTTAAATTAATGATTTAAAGCAACTCAATATCGACTGCTTAATGTGTATATACAAGAAAATGGACTTTATCCCTGAATATAAGATTGTCGAATTCTATCAAATGCACTGCCGTTATGACTTGATGTCAACTTCAGTAAGATGAAGAAGGTAAATTAACTTAAAGATGTTAAATTAATGATTTAAGGCAATTCAATATCGACTGCTAAATGTGTATATACAAGAAAATCGACTTTATACCTGAATATAAGATTGTCAAATTCTCCCAAATGCACTGCCGTTATGACTTTACGTCAACTTCAGTAAGATGAAGAAGGTAAATTAACTTAAATATGTTAAATTAATGATTTAAAGCAACTCAATATCGACTGCTTAATGTGTATATACAAGAAATGGACTCTATACCTTAATATAAAATTGTCGAATTCTTCCACATGCACTGCCGTTATGGCCTTATGTCAACTTCAATAAGATGAAGAAGGTAAATTAACTTAAAGATGTTAAATTAATGATTTAAAGCAGCTCTAATATCGACTGCTAAATGTGTATATACAAGAAAATCGACTTTTTACCTGAATATGAGATTATCGAATTCTTCCAAATGCACTGCCGTTATGGCTTTATGTCAACTTCAGTAAGATGAAGAAGGTAAATTAACTTAAAGATGTTAAATTAATGATTTAAAGCAACTCAATATCGACTGCTAAATGTGTATATACAAGAAAATCGACTTTTTACCTGAATATGAGATTATCGAATTCTTCCAAATGCACTGCCGTAATGGCTTTATGTCAACTTCAGTAAGATGAAGAAGGTAAATTAACTTAAAGATGTTAAATTAATTATTTAAGGCAATTCAACATCGACTGCTAAATGTGTATATACAAGAAAATCGACTTTTTACCTGAATATGAGATTATCGAATTCTTCCAAATGCACTGCCGTTATGGCTTTATGTCAACTTCAGTAAGATGAAGAAGGTAAATTAACTTAAAGATATTAAATTAATGATTTAAAGCAATTCAATATCGACTGCTAAATGTGTATATACAAGAAAATCGACTTTTTACCTGAATATGAGATTATCGAATTCTTCCAAATGCACTGCCGTAATGGCTTTATGTTGGATTAATGATTTAAAGCAACTCAATATCGACTGCTTAATGTGAATATACAAGAAAATGGACTCTATACCTTAATATAAAATTGTCGAATTCTTCCACATGCACTGCCGTTATGGCCTTATGTCAACTTCAGTAAGATGAAGAAGGTAAATTAACGTAAAGATGTTAAATCAATGATTTAAGGCAATTCAATATCGACTGCTTAATGTGTATATACAAGAAAATGGACTCTATACCTGAATATAAGATTGTCGAATTCTTCCAAATGCACTGCCGTTATGGCTTTATGTCAACTTCAGTAAGATGAAGAAGGTAAATTAACTTAAAGATGTTAAATTAATGATTTAAAGCAACTCAATATCGACTGCTTAATGTGTATATACAAGAAAATCGACTTTTTAACTGAATATAAGATTATCGAATTCTTCCAAATGCACTGGCGTTATGGCTTTATGTCAACTTCAGTAAGATGAAGAAGGTAAATTAACTTAAAGATGTTAAATCAATGATTTAAAGCAATTCAATATCGACTGCTAAATGTGTATATACAAGAAAATCGACTTTATACCTGAATATAAGATTGTCGAATTCTCCCAAATGCACTGCCGTTATGACTTTATGTCAACTTCAGTAAGATGAAGAAGGTAAATTAACTTAAATATGTTAAATTAATGATTAAAAGCACCTCAATATCGACTGCTTAATGTGTATATACAAGAAAATGGACTCTTTACCTGAATATGAGCTTATCGAATTCTTCCAAATGCACTGCCGTTATGACTTTATGTCAACTTCAGTCAGATGAAGAAGGTAAATTAACTTAAATATGTTAAATTAATGATTTAAAGCAACTCAATATCGACTGCTTAATGTGTATATACAAGAAAATGGACTCTATACCTGAATATAAGATTGTCGAATTCTTCCAAATGCACTGCCGTTATGGCCTTATGTCAACTTCAATAAGATGAAGCAGGTAAATTAACTTAAAGATGTTAAATTAATGATTTAAAGCAACTCAATATCGACTGTTAAATGTGTATATACAAGAAAATCGACTTTTTACCTGAATAGGAGATTATCGAATTCTTCCAAATGAATTGCCGTTATGGCTTTATGTCAACTTCAGTAAGATGAAGAAGGTAAACTAACTTAAAGATGTTAAATTAATGATTTAAAGCAACTCAATATCGACTGTTAAATGTGTATATACAAGAAAATCGACTTTTTACTGAATATGAGATTATCGAATTCTTCCAAATGCACTGCCGTTATGGCTTTATGTCAACTTCAGTAAGATTAAGAAGGTAAATTAACTTAAACATGTTAAATTAATGATTTAAAGCAACTTAATATCGACTGCTTAATGTGTATATACAAGAAAATCGACTTTATACCTGAATATGAGATTATCGAATTCTTCCAAATGCACTGCCGTTATGGCTTTATGTCAACTTCAGTAAGATGAAGAAGGCAAATTAACTTAAAGATGTTAAATTAATGATTTAAAGCAACTTAATATCGACTGCTAAATGTGTATATACAAGAAAATCGACTCTATACCTGAATATGAGATTATCGAATTCTTCCAAATGCACTGCCGTTATGGCTTTATGTCAACTTCAGTAAGATGAAGAAGGCAAATTAACTTAAAGATGTTAAATTAATGATTTAAAGCAACTCAATATCGACTGCTAAATGTGTATATACAAGAAAATCGACTTTTTACCTGAATATGAGATTATCGAATTCTTCCAAATGCACTGCCGTTATGACTTTATGTCAACTTCAGTAAGATGAAGAAGGTAAATTAACGTAAAGATGTTAAATCAATGATTTAAGGCAATTCAATATCGACTGCTAAGTGTGTATATACAAGAAAATCGACTTTATACCTGAATATAAGATTGTCGAATTCTCCCAAATGCACTGCCGTTATGACTTTATGTCAACTTCAGTAAGATGAAGAAGGTAAATTAACTTAAATATGTTAAATTAATGATTAAAAGCACCTCAATATCGACTGCTTAATGTGTATATACAAGAAAATGGACTCTTTACCTGAATATGAGCTTATCGAATTCTTCCAAATGCACTGCCGTTATGGCTTTATGTCAACTTCAGTAAGATGAAGAAGGTAAATTAACTTAAAGATGTTAAATTAATGATTTAAAGCAACTCAATATCGACTGCTAAATGTGTATATACAAGAAAATCGACTTTTTACCTGAATATGAGATTATCGAATTCTTCCAAATGCACTGCCGTTATGGCTTTATGTCAACTTCAGTAAGATGAAGAAGGTAAATTAACTTAAAGATGTTAAATCAATGATTTAAAGCAATTCAATATCGACTGCTAAGTGTGTATATACAAGAAAATGAACTCTATACCTGAATATAAGATTGTCGAATTCTTCCAAATGCACTGCCGTTATGGCCTTATGTCAACTTCAGTAAGATGAAGAAGGTAAATTAACTTAAAGATGCTAAATTAATGATTTAAAGCAACTCAAATATCGACTGCTTAGAGTGTATATACAAGAAAATGGACTCTATACCTGAATATAAGATTGTCGAATTCTTCCAAATGCACTGCCGTTATGGCCTTATGTCAACCTCAATAAGATGAAGAAGGTAAATTAACTTAAAGATGTTAAATTAATGATTTAAAGCAACTCAATATCGACTGCTAAATGTGTATATACAAGAAAATCGACTTTTTACCTGAATATGAGATTATCGAATTCTTCCAAATGCACTGCCGTTATGGCTTTATGTCAACATCAGTAAGATGAAGAAGGTAAATTAACTTAAAGATGCTAAAGTATTGATTTAAAGCAACTCAATATCGACTGCTTAATGTGTATATACAAGAAAATCGAATTTATACCTGAATATAAGATTGTCGAATTCTTCAAAATGCACTGCCGTTATGACTTTATGTCAACTTCAGTAAGGTGAAGAAGGTAAATTAACTTAAATATGTTAAATTAATGATTTAAAGCAACTCAATATCGACTGCTTAATGTGTATATACAAGAAAATGGACTCTATACCTGAATATAAGATTGTCGAATTCTTCCAAATGCACTGCCGTTATGGCCTTATGTCAACTTCAATAAGATGAAGAAGGTAAATTAACCTAAAGATATTAAATTAATATATACAAGAAAATCGCCTTTATACCTGAATATGAGATTATCGAATTCTTCCAAATGCACTGCCGTTATGGCTTTATGTCAACATCAGTAAGATGAAGAAGGTAAATTAACTTAAAGATGTTAAATTAATGATTTAAGGCAATTCAATATCGACTGCTAAATGTGTATATACAAGAAAATCGATTTTATACCTGAATATAAGATTGTCGAATTCTTCCAAATGCACTGCCGTTATGACTTTATGTCAACTTCAGTAAGATGAAGGAGGTAAATTAACTTAAATATGTTAAATTAATGATTTAAAGCAACTCAGTATCGACTACTAAATGTGTATATACAAGAAAATCGACTTATACCTGAATATAAGATTGTCGAATTCTTCCAAATGCACTGCCGTTATGGCTTTATGTCAACTTCAATAAGATGAAGAAGGTAAATTAACTTAAAGATGTTAAATTAATGATTTAAGGCAATTCAATATCGACTGCTAAATGTGTATATACAAGAAAATCGATTTTATACCTGAATATAAGATTGTCGAATTCTTCCAAATGCACTGCCGTTATGGCTTTATGTCAACTTCAGTAAGATGAAGAAGGTAAATTAACTTAAAGATGTTAAATTAATGATTTAAAGCAACTCAATATCGACTGCTTAATGTGTATATACAAGAAAATGGACTCTATACCTGAATATAAGATTGTCGAATTCTTCCAAATGCACTGCCGTTATGGCCTTATGTCAACTTCAGTAAGATGAAGAAGGTAAATTAACTTAAAGATGTTAAATTAATGATTTAAAGCAACTCAATATCGACTGCTAAATGTGTATATACAAGAAAATCGACTTTTTACCTGAATATAAGATTGTCGAATTCTTCCAAATGCACTGCCGTTATGGCCTTATGTCAACTTCAGTAAGATGAAGAAGGTAAATTAACTTAAATATGTTAAATTAATGATTTAAAGCAACTCAATATCGACTGCTTAATGTACATATATACAAGAAAATCGACTTTATACCTGAATATAAGATTGTCGAATTCTCCCAAATGCACTGCCGTTATGGCTTTATGTCAACTTCAGTAAGATGAAGAAGGTAAATTAACTTAAAGATGTTAAATTAATGATTTAAAGCAACTCAATATCGACTGCTAAATGTGTATATACAAGAAAATCGACTTATTACCTGAATATGAGATTATCGAATTCTTCCAAATGCACTGCCGTTATGGCCTTATGTCAACTTCAGTAAGATGAAGAAGGTAAATTAACTTAAAGATGTTAAATTAATGATTTAAAGCAACTCAATATCGACTGTTAAATGTGTATATACAAGAAAATCGACTTTATAACTGAATATAAGATTGTCGAATTCTCCCAAATGCACTGCCGTTATGACTTTATGTCAACTTCAGTAAGATGAAGAAGGTAAATTAACTTAAAGATGTTAAATTAATGATTTAAAGCAACTCAATATCGACTGCTTAATGTGTATATACAAGAAAATCGACTTTATACCTTAATATAAAATTGTCGAATTCTTCCACATGCACTGCCGTTATGGCCTTATGTCAACTTCAATAAGATGAAGAAGGTAAATTAACTTAAAGATGTTAAATTAATGATTTAAAGCAGCTCAACATCGACTGCTAAATGTGTATATACAAGAAAATCGACTTTTTACCTGAATATGAGATTATCGAATTCTTCCAAATGCACTGCCGTTATGGCTTTATGTCAACTTCAGTAAGATGAAGAAGGTAAATTTACTTAAAGATGTTAAATTAATGATTTAAGGCAATTCAATATCGACTGCTAAATGTCTATATACAAGAAAATCGACTTTATACCTGAATATGAGATTATCGAATTCTTCCAAATGCACTGCCGTTATGGCTTTATGTCAACTTCAGTAAGATGAAGAAGGTAAATTAACTTAAAGATGTTAAATTAATGATTTAAGGCAATTCAATATCGACTGCTTAATGTGTATATACAAGAAAATCGACTTTATGGCTTTATGTCAACTTCAGTAAGATGAAGAAGGTAAATTAACTTAAAGATGTTAAATTAATGATTTAAAGCAACTCAATATCGACTGCTTAATGTGTATATACAAGAAAATGGACTTTATACCTGAATATAAGATTATCGAATTCTTCCAAATGCACTGCCGTTTTGGCTTTATGCCAACTTCAGTAAGATGAAGAAGGTAAATTAACTTAAAGATGTTAAATTAATGATTTAAATCAACTCAATATCGACTGCTTAATGTGTATATACAAGAAAATCGACTTTATACCTGAATATAAGATTATCGAATTCTTCCAAATGCACTGCCGCTATTGTTTTATGTCAACATCAGTAAGATGAAGAAGGTAAATTAACTTAAAGATGCTAAATTAATGATTTAAAGCAACTCAATATCGACTGCTTAGAGTGTAT
>NW_026090305.1:0-19082 GCF_024586455.1 Bactrocera neohumeralis
TTTTTTTGTTCTTTTTCTTTTTGTTTGCACTTTAAATAATAAAAAAAAAAGCGATCTTTTTGGTCATTCCTCCCTCCCCTTCCCCTTCTCTCCTTCATTTCTTTTTATATATATATATTTTTCCTCTCTTTACAGGTGCCCTGACACGTCTTTTTTTTGTTGTTTCTTTCTCTTCGCTCCTCCGTGCCTTTTTGTCACTCCCCTTCCCGTTTTTTTTTTCATTTTTTTGCTCTAAGAAGAAACAGAAAGAAGAAGAAAAAAAAAAAGAAGAAAGAAGAAGAAAGCAGAAGATTTTCTCTGTTTTCTTTTCTTTTTTTTTCTTTCTCTCCTCTCTCTCTCTCTTTCATTCTTTTTCTTTCTCACCTTTTAAAGCAAAAAAAAAGAAGAAAAAAAAAAAACACACACACAGCATCACACGCTCACTCACTCTCTTCTTCTTCTTTTGTGCCTCGTTGCATTTCTCTTCCCTTTTTTTTTTTGAACTCATCTCGCTCTCTCTCATTTTTTCATTTATTTATTTTTTCTTGTGCTTCTTTTTGCGGCACAACGCTCATTGAAAAAAAAAAAAGAAAACAAATTTATTTAAAAAAAAACCTTGTCCTTTCTACTACGAGAACATCACTGCATTTCTCATTTTATTTTTGTTTTTTTCTCTCTCTTTTTTTTTTCATTGTTTGCACTAGTCGAGCTCTCTTTCTCTTTGCCTCTGTGAAAGCGCAGACACACACACACACACACACATACAGAGAGATAGAAACAGAGACGACAGCCATCTGTTCTCTTTTTTAATTTTCCTCTTTTGTTTTTTTCTGTTTTCTCTTTTTCTCTTTTAACTTTTTCTTTTTTTTCATCGCAGCCAACGAACGCACATTTTTTTCCTGACCGTTACTTTTTCTCTTTCTCTTTCTCTCTCTTTCTCTCTTTTTTTGTTGTGTAGCGGAACAAAGAAAGACGAAAAAAAAAGAAGCAACAGAAAGAAGAAAGAAAACAGACAAACAGCAAAAAAAGGTGTTCTTCCATCCATTTAAAACATCCGCACAGACAGCACACACACACAAAGAAAGGAGGGAAAGAAAAGAAAAACGAAAAAAAGCTCATTACTTCTCTTCCTTTTTTTTTTTTGTTTCTTCTTCCTCTGCTTTCGCCACGTGCGCACACTTTCTTTCTCTTTTTCTTTTTCTTTTTTTTTTCTCTAACTGCGTGTTGTCACAACATTTCCTTTTCCTTCTCCTTCTTTTTTTTCTTTCGTCAACCATCTCCCTTTCTTCATCTTTTTTTTTCCTTTTTCAACAACGGTGTGAGTGTTCTCTTCTCTTTTTTTTTTTCTCTTTACACGTTCTCTCATTTGCCATTTCTTTATTAATACTATTGTTGTCTGTTTTGTTTTCTTTCCGTTTTTGTTTTTTTCTTTCTTTTTTCTTCTTCTCGGTCCTTTTTTTCTCTCCTCGGCCACATTCATCTCAAGTTAGCTATCTGCTTTCGTTTTCATTGTGCGTTTTTTTTTATTTCGCTCCTTCTTCTTTTTTTTTCTTTTTTTTTTTTTTTTGTACTTTTGTCTAATCAAACCTTTCAAAAAAAAAAGAAAAAAACACATACACTCACATTTAAAAAAAAAACGAACCAGACACGAAAGAGCAAACAAACAGACAACGACAGCAGCCGTCTGCGACCTTTTTTTCTTTTTTTTGTTTTATCGTTTTCTTTTTTGTTTTTCGCTCTCCTTTTTCCCCGTTTTTTTCTTTCTTTTTGTTTTCTTTTTCCTTTTATTTGCTCGCCCGCTCACCTTTTTTTTTCACTCCCCGACCCTCCTCTGTCTCTTTCTTTTTCTCTCTCTTTTTGTGCAAAAAAAAAAAGAAAAAAAAAGGGTGGAGGAAAACACCATTACAACAGACAAAACGGGCGGGCGACTGCAACACTCTCTTTCTTCTTTTTTTTTCTCTTCTTTTCAAATCCCCCCCCCTTTTCCCCCCTAAAAAAAAAAAACAAAACAAAAAAAAACAAACAAAAAAAAAAAAAAAAAAAACTTAGAAAAAAAAAAACCACAAAAAAAAAAAAAAAAAAAAAAAAAAAAAACAAAAAAAAATGACCTCACCCGCCCCCCACCGGCCATTTCTCCCTTCAACTTTATCCGTTGGAATGCGGCGGCAAAGGCGCTGGAGGTGGTGGCGCCGCCGACCTGCCGCCTTCCCGTCACTCTCCTCGCCATTGACGGCCTCCGCGTGGGGAAGTCATCGCCCAGGCGGAGGCAATGGACGGCCCTGAGGCTCTTACAGGACGTCTCGCGATGAACTTTCGCCCCGCATGCCACGGGCGGCGTTGAAGAAAGAGGAGAGGCAGCAGCAACAGCAGCAGCAGCCTTTCTCTTCCTTCTCCTCCTTTCTTCCTCCTCCTTTTCCTCCTCTTCCTGTTTGTCCAAACAGGGCGGGCGACGGCGACGTTTTGCGTCCCGGCGCGGGCAATGTGGAGGTGTGGACGCTCACTGCCGACGCCGCGAAGCATCGCGAGGCGGTGTACTTTGACAATAAGCGGTTGACGGGGACTTGCATGCACCCCGTTCGTGGTCTCCTCTGCCTCCTCTTCCTCTTTCTCGGCGGCGGCGCTATCCTCCTGCCTTTTTCTCTCCGCCCTAATTCGAGGACGGCCTCTGCAGCGGCGGCGGGGGGTCTCCACGCACGCCGCGCCGGCCGAGACGACGACGACGACGACGACGACAACGTCCAACGCACCGCTCTCTCTCTTTTTGTTGCCCGCAGCAGCGCCATTGCCACCACCACCATTACCACCGCCGCCGCCATTGACAGAGACTCCCTCTCAGCCTTTTCTTTTCGAGTCAGCCCCCCGCAGACCCTCCCTCTCGCCCCGCCGCTGCTCCTTTCGTCGCTTCCCACCGCCGCCGCTGACGTCGACGTCGTCGACTTCGACTCCGCAGGACTCTTCACCAGTGCGCTGACGTCTCCCGCCCCTCCACTTGGGATGGCGTTGCCCACCACCGCAGCAGCCACCACAGCCTCCTCTCCTTTTGGCGCGAGTGAGTGTTCAGGAGCCGCCGTTTTCCACCTCACGCCGCTTTCATCGCTTCGTCCGAGTCCTTCTTCAGTCAGACCGACACGTCACGCGATTGGCTGAAGCAGCCGCCGCAGACACCGCACCCGCCACCGCACCGCTGCAGCTGCCGCTGCCGGCATTTGATGTTTCGCCCTTCACGTTTATCAAGTACAACGAGCACACACACAAGCTCCACGTCTACTCGATCGAGGTCAGGACCTCTACTCCACCCTCCTCGCCATCGACGACGTCCCGGCGGAGCAAATCATCGCGTGCTGTCTGCAAGGACGGGTCAGGCGCGCCGTGCCCGCAGGCGCTGCGGAACATCACGGCGGAGTTCCCGCGCTACGTCTATGCGCTTGCCACCGCGAAGGGCCGCAGCTGCTTCGTCACGACGCGGCGGGCACAAGTGGTGGTGGAAAAGATGCGAGGCGAGGGCCGGACGCGCACCTTTTGGTCTCAGGCAGATGAGAAGCGTTACCGCGAGGCGCTTCGGCAGGAGGCGCTTCTAAACGGCGGTGCGGTTTCATCGTCGTCGTTGTCGTCGATGCTCACGATGGGAATGCCACTGGCGCCCGGGCGGAGTCTCCTGGAAGGCGGTGGCTGCAAGTCGGTCCCCTCGCTGCCCTTCACCTACATCGCCTACGAGCCCGAGCGGAAGGCGTTTTTGGTGCAGGTTCCAGAGATCGACGAGGCTCCCATTGAGCTTCTCTCCATTGACCAGGTCGACACGCGGGACATTGTGGCGTATGCACTCAAAACGCACGGCCCACGGTCCTCCGGCGCGACTGGGTGCAGCATCTGCCTGGGTGCATCGCAGCGCTCACCGGGTTAAAGCGGCGCTTCAGCTTTACGCAGAATGGCTGGGCCATCCTCGACGTTCGACACGCTGCCTCACGCACGGTGGAGTTCTTTTGTGCCGTCCACCCCGGCGCGGCTGGCGATGGCCATCGACTTTGAGCAGAGGGAGCAACGGCGGCTGCGGGAGGCATACGCACAGCTCGCAGCCACCGCCGGTGAACGACATTGGCAGGCAGCAGCAGCAGCGTCGCAGGATCTGTTCGAGGCCTACCCGGTTTTCTTTGAGTAGTAGCGAGGCGGACCTCGCCCGCCGCTCGCTCGCCGCCGCGACAAACACCACACGACGACGGCGACAAAGTCCGATGTCACGAACGCGTGGGCGCAGCACCGCCACAGTCGACCACCAGACGAACTGCTGACCCTCAGCAGCAGCAGCGGCGCCGGCGGTGGTCGCGGCTGCTACGCTGTGAGGAAAATCGTTCTTGAACAGGGAACGCGACGAGGAAGCGATGCCGAGGAAAATTTTTTCTTTCTATCGTCGCTGCCGCCGCCGCTGCCCGATCAATGGACGGTGCCGGCCATGAGGAGGAGGGCCTCACCACCACCACCACTAACCCTGCGGCAGCGGTGAGCGGAGAGGAGCGATTTACCTTTTCTTCTGCGAGCGCCGCCGCCCGGTCGCGCGCGTCTTGCCGAGAGGTGTCTCATCTCTCCTTTGTGGATCTATGGTATGACCGCGGGACGGATAAACTGTGTGCGAAGGCCCCCATTTGGTAGCGACGACGCTTTTGTCACGGTCCATTCAATCGACGGGATGCTAACGACGGAGCTGATATACTACATCTTCAACAAGTACGGCGAGGCGGCATTGCAGAGTGGCTTCCGTGGCACATTTCCCCACCTACGTGCGCGAGTTCGCGGCGGAGAAGGGCGTCAGGTGCTTCGCGGACACCGGCTACGCGTCTCTTGTTTTCATTCCCCCATTCAAGAGCAACCGCTCAAAGTTGACATCCATCCCGGCCGACGCCAGCCGCTATCGCAAGTCCTTATGGCGAGACAACGAACGAAACGAGCGGGCGGCGGTGCGGCGCGAGCTCGTCGAGGAGGCGGTGCGGGCGAGTCAGCCGCTCCGGCGGTGGTTCTTCTGCTTCTGCTTCTGCTTCTGCTTCTGCTTCTGTTTCTGCTTCTGCTTCTGCTTCTGCTTCGCCGCCATGTTCTCTTGTCGGCCCGTACGCGACAGCGGCGGCCTTCGCGGAGCTTGCAACGCCAACGGCCCTGCCTTTCCCCCTTTTCTCAATCCGTTGTCGTCGTCGAAGAGGAGGAGACGTCGCGGGAAGGTCCTTGTTGGCGGCGTCTGCATTGGAAGTGAGAGGAGGTGGAGGTGGTGAAGGTGAAAGGCTCGGACTCGGGGGCGCGACAACGGAGCGCACGCGGTTCCTAAAAGCCCCTCCTGCTGTTCCAGCGCCGACCACAACGATTGCCACCCACTTTTGTTTCAAGCCTCCAGTAGCGCGGATATGACGATGGAGGAGCAAGAGGGACCGTTGCTGCCCACCGCCCTTGGCCCCCACGCATTCGACAGCTTGGATGGGAGCCATGCCGCCCATTCAACAACAAAAACAACAACAACGGTGGAAGCGGTGGAGGCGCGGTGCAAGTTAAGACGCTGTCTTCGGCCCTGGCGCTGCATGGGCGGCCGCGAGACTTGCCGTTTGTCTTTGAGCCGCTGGATGTTTCCATTGCCGCCGTCGCGGCGGTGGAGGAAGCGAAGAAAAGGAAGTGGAGGAGGAGAAGGGGGCGAAGGAGCGAAAAACGGAGGGAAAAAAACGGATGAGGGCGACGCTTCTTCTTCTTATCGTGCGCTGACACGCCCCACGCCGTCTTTTGGCGACGCGCCGCCTTCTTTGCTCCTGCACTGCCACCGCGGCGACCGAAATGGAAGCAACACAAGTAACTTCCTCGAAAACAGCGTGAACTCCACCCTCAGCCATCCCCCGTCTGGTCCATCAGGGCAGACCGCCATTCAACCGTCGACGTCGACATCGACATCCCCACCACCACCACCACCACCACCGCTGTGGTCATCTCTTCCTCCACCCCACAAGCGGCCACGGGGGCGAGTGAAGCGCTGGCTGGTGTCGCGTCTTCCTTTCTCCGCCCTCGCCAAAGGCACGCCATCGTCCACTCAGAAGCAGAACAAGAAAAAAAGCGAGTGATTGTCTGCGCACTGCGGAAACGGCTTACGAGGCGATGGAGAGCAGTGGCCGCCACGGAATGGTGGCCTCACACACAATGAAATTCGAGCGGCCTATGGAATGGCTCTTGTCAACTCTTTCACATCCCCACCAACCGTGACGGAAGTACTCGAAGCCATTGGGCGACACGACAGCCTTCGAGCACTGATTGAAGGGAACCAAAACGCTTGACGCTTGACCTTTTTTTTTTTAAATTTCTTCTTTTTCTGTTGTGTGTGTGTGTGTGTGTGTGTGTGTTTCTTTTCAAGTAAGAAGGAAGAGAAAAGAAAAGAATTTTTTTTTTAAAAAAAGGAGTCACTTTTTTCCTTTTCTTTTCTTTTCTTTAAACGCCAAACCGCATGAGTGTATATGTATGTGTGTTCGGAGGGTCTGTATGTGATGGTCTGCCTGTCTGCGTCCGTTGGACCCCCACTGTCTCTCCGCACAACAACAACAACAAACAAAAAACGCTTTTCTTTTTTAGCATCTTTTGCCTGCATTTTTTTTTTTTTTAAATGGTTCAGCTCTTCTCGCTCTGTCGAAGGTCACGTGGGTTGAGGGCAGGAAGGGGCCTTACTTCCCCCTCTTGCCCTCTCTCTCCCTCTTTTTTTTTCTTCTCTCTCTCCTTTTGTGTGGCTTGCCTGCTTGCTCCTTCAACGTCACCTCACTAACTCAAAAGGGAAGGTTAGGATAATAGACCCGAAACCAACTCTTTCTCTTTTTAATTATTTGCGCCTCCTCTTTTCTTTTGTTTTCTCGCTCGTTCCTCTTCGTTTATCCTGCCCTTTTTCCCCTTCTCTCTCTTCATTTTCTTTTTTTTTTTTTTAAATTGCGTTCTCTCCGTTTTTACTCCCTCTCTTTCCACGCGGTCTCCTTCAGAAGATGGAGTTAGCGCCTGCAATGACGCGACTCTTTTGTAACACAATTCGCTAAAAAGAAAAACGGAGGATTTCCCTCCTCTCTTCCCTTCTTTTCCATTTATTTGTTTACTTTTTTTTTTTTTTCTATACTATTATTATTGTTTTTTATTTATTTCTTTGAACGTGTGATTTTGCAGCAGTGGAGTGCGTCGCCCGCAAGAGGGAGAATGAGAAGTTCTCCTCACCCCACCTTTTCCTCTCCTTCTTTCTTTCTCCCCTCTTCCTTGTTAATTTCCTTAACGTTGTCCCCTCACTCTTTTTCACTCTTTTGCACGGCTCTTCTTTCGGTGTTTTGCCTCTCGGTCCTTTTTTTTTGTTTCTTTTGTAATATCATTGTGATCTTGTCATCATTGATTGTCTTCTTTTTCTTTTTTTTTTTCCTTCCCTCTCCACCTCCCTCCTTTTTTTCTTTCTCTTCTGTCCCTCTTAACACAACATTGAACTCCCTGTTCTTGTGCCTCACAACCACCACCACTCCTGCGTAAACACAATTACCAATAGCAACGACACCATAAAAAAAAAAAAAAAGAAAGTGACTCTTTTTTTTCTTTTTCATCTTTCTCTTCTGTAGAAAAAAAAAAATCAATAAATAATATTGCGCATTCACACGTACCCAGAGGGATCAAAGAAACAACAAAAAGAGAGAGAAAGGAGAGAAACACAACAAAAAAAAAAAACATTTCGCCCTCCTTCCCTTTTTCCCTCTATCCTATCCACTATGGCGAACGATCATTGGCACCTGTTCTTTACAGTTTTTTTTTTTTGTCTTTCTCTTGCACGTCTTTTTCTTTTTACATCGAGACACCGAGAGCGAGAGAGAGGGAGAGACGGAGGCTTCCCCCTCCTTCTCTTCCTTCCCACAGCAGTCCACTTGATCGAAGCGACCTTTTTTTTGTTTTTTTGTTTTATCTTTTTCCTTTTTTATTTCTTTTTTTTCCTGAGTTCTCTCTCCTTTTCTCTCTTTTTTTGAAAAAAAAGAAAAGATTTGTGATGGGTACTGGACTACATCGTTCCATTCATGCTTTTTTTTTTTTTTGTTTCCGCTCCCCGTTGTCTTTCTCTCTCTCTCTTTCTTTTTCTTCTTTTTGTTTTTTCTTGTGTCCCTCCCCACCTCTGCGGTGGAAGAAGGAAGAAAAAGGAAAAAAAAATACTGCCGGCGACGCTGCTCACTCGCTTGGTTCACCTCTTTCTCTTTCTCTTTCCAGAGAAAAAAGAAATGAACTTTGCATTTTTTTTTTCTCTTTCCGCACATCATTGCATTCTAGTTGACTGTGAGTGAGTGACTGTGAATGAGTTTTTTTCTTTCCTTTTCTTTTTGTTTGCGGTCGCTGTCACAACACAACAGAACGGGTCGTTCAATCCGCGCCTGCCACGTAGCAATTCAAAAAAAAAAGGAGGAAATGAGGGAAATTAAAAGAAAAAAGCAAACAGTTTAAGGACGAAGAAGAAAGAAAAAAAAAGAAGGAGAGAGAGAAGGCGCCCTTCTAAACGCAGAGAGAGAGACAGACAAAGAAAAAAAGGAGGGAGGCAAAACACACACACACACACACACACTCGGGAGGGGTAGAGAGGGAATGTGGAGCTGCACTCGAACGAGGAAGAGAAAAGGGGAAGCCGATGTGTTGCCGCTCTCTCTCTCTCTCTCTCGTTTCCAAAATATACACGGCTTTGCGAAATGTGTGGGGGGGGGGGGGGGCGGATCCACACAAGAGGAGAGACCCCTACCCTTGCCTTTTGCTTTTTTTTTCTCTCATTCTTCTTCTCTTTTCCTCCTTTTCTTTTCTTGGTGAGCTCCACGGGAACTGTGCAGGTGAAGTCAAGGAGGAGGAGGAGGAGGAGAGAGAATCAGTTCTTTGCACAACCGGTGTGGGCGTCACGCTTTTAAATCTCTTCGTCTCTTTTTTTTTAATACAAATTTTGGGTGTAGCAGCCCTCCCTCCACTTTTTTTTTCTTTTGCCACACGCACGCACACTTCCTTCCTTTTTCTTCCACCACCACAGCAGCAATGTGCTCCTACGCAAGCCCTCTGATGTGCACGCGAAGGCGAAAATGAAGTGCCAGAGAGGGGAGAGCGAGGATGCACCCCCCTCCAGCAAAAAAAAAAAAAAGCAACAACAACGACACCAACAACAAGAACAAAAAAGACAAACAGAATTATCCGGACAGCGACCGCAACGCAGAAGGAATGCTGCAAGTGCACACGCACCCAAAAAAGAAAGGAACGGAACGTTGCCAGTGCTGACGCCGAAACGAGCAGGAGAAAAAAAAGGAAACACAGAACGTGGAAAGGACTCACTAGCGTGCAGCACCGCAAGTCGAAGGAACAACGGAAAGGCTGTGACCCCTTTTGAGGAGCCGACTGGCGCTTCCGCGGACGCTGCGGTTTTGCAATGACTTTCCTTCCTCCCTTTCTCTCTTTCTTCATCCACCCTTCTCCACTCTGCGCACGCGCTCACAAGAAAGGCTACTTGATCTTTTCTCTTTTCTCCTTTCCCCCTCTTTTTGGTTGACGTTGCACTCTTTGCTCCGCCTGCTTTCTCCCACCGCTCAAGTCTGCTGGAGACACACTTTTAACCCGTGACCGCCTCCTCTCTTTTTGGTTTCACACCACGAAGCTCATTTGCTTTTCTTTCCATTCACCCCTTCTCCAAGGAAAAAGAAAAGAGAAGACAACGACACCATAAACTGCGTTCTCTTCCCTCTAATACCTGTTTTTCTCTTTCCGACGTTGACGTGCACACACAAACGATAACAAGCGGCAAAAGCGATTGCGCTACCACCCACAAAGGGCCGCCGCCCGCGTACGCCTGAAACGCGCGAATCTACACCCACAATAATAACGCACAAACCGCGCGGCCACTCACAGTTTTCGAGGGTGACTTCACGCTCTGGTACACCGAGTAGCTGACGGACAGTCTCTTCCTGGACGACAGACACCACCGCCCTTGCTTGCCGTGTCCCCTCCTCCCCTCCCGGGATCATGTCAGCCTCTGTGGAACCATCGCCGGTGCCGCCGCGCCGCCACCCTGACGGCAGCCGTTCTCCCTCACGTCCAGGCTACAGCTCCGCGGCGGACACCGACCTGGATGACTCGATGTCGCGCTCCTACCACTACGCCCGCACATCGAGCACCGCCTCGCGCGCGAGCAGCAGCTTCAGCGCTTCCACGGCGAACACCGAGGGAATGGGCCGCGACGAGCTCCGCATGGAACTGGACGTCAGCCGCGAACGCATCCAGGAACTGGAGCGCGCCTACGAAGACCTGGAGCGTCGCTCCGAGTTTCAGCTTGGCTCGTTGCGATCCGAGCTGGAGGCGACCAGAGACGTGACCCCGATGGTCGCCGCCGTGGAGGCGGAGAGGCAGACCATGAGTGAGAAACTCGAGGCGGTAAAGCAGAAGTATCGTGGAGTGCTGACAGAGACCCTGTCGCTGAAAGATCAGCTCGCCGCTGCCGAAGCCGTTGCTGCGAAGGTCGTCGCCGTGGAGGCGGAGAGGCAGGAGGAGAGGCAGGCGCTGAACGCCGAGCTGGAGGCGATGAAGCAGAGTGCCGCCGCTGCCCAGTCCGAGAACCAGGCGCTGAAGGACCAGCTCGCTGCTGCCGAGGCCGCGCACGCCGAAGCCGTTGCTGCGAAGGTCGTCGCCGTGGAGGCGGAGAGGCAGGAGGAGAGGCAGGCGCTGAACGCCGAGCTGGAGGCGATGAAGCAGAGTGCCGCCGCTGCTCAGTCCGAGAACCAGGCGCTGAAGGACCAGCTCGCTGCTGCCGAGGCCGCGCACGCCGAAGCCGTTGCTGCGAAGGTCGTCGCCGTGGAGGCGGAGAGGCAGGAGGAGAGGCAGGCGCTGGGCGCCGAGCTGGAGGCGATGAAGCAGAGTGCCGCCGCTGCCCAGTCCGAGAACCAGGCGCTGAAGGACCAGCTCGCTGCTGCCGAGGCCGCGCACGCCGAAGCCGTTGCTGCAAAGGTCGTCGCCGTGGAGGCGGAGAGGCAGGAGGAGAGGCAGGCGCTGAACGCCGAGCTGGAGGCGATGAAGCAGAGTGCCGCCGCTGCCCAGTCCGAGAACCAGGCGCTGAAGGACCAGCTCGCTGCTGCCGAGGCCGCGCACGCCGAAGCCGTTGCTGCAAAGGTCGTCGCCGTGGAGGCGGAGAGGCAGGAGGAGAGGCAGGCGCTGGGCGCCGAGCTGGAGGCGATGAAGCAGAGTGCCGCCGCTGCTCAGTCCGAGAACCAGGCGCTGAAGGACCAGCTCGCTGCTGCCGAGGCCGCGCACGCCGAAGCCGTTGCTGCGAAGGTCGTCGCCGTGGAGGCGGAGAGGCAGGAGGAGAGGCAGGCGCTGAACGCCGAGCTGGAGGCGATGAAGCAGAGTGCCGCCGCTGCCCAGTCCGAGAACCAGGCGCTGAAGGACCAGCTCGCTGCTGCCGAGGCCGCGCACGCCGAAGCCGTTGCTGCAAAGGTCGTCGCCGTGGAGGCGGAGAGGCAGGAGGGAGGCAGGCGCTGAACGCCGAGCTGGAGGCGATGAAGCAGAGTGCCGCCGCTGCCCAGTCCGAGAACCAGGCGCTGAAGGACCAGCTCGCTGCTGCCGAGGCCGCGCACGCCGAAGCCGTTGCTGCGAAGGTCGTCGCCGTGGAGGCGGAGAGGCAGGAGAGGCAGGCGCTGGGCGCCGAGCTGGAGGCGATGAAGCAGAGTGCCGCCGCTGCTCAGTCCGAGAACCAGGCGCTGAAGGACCAGCTCGCTGCTGCCGAGGCCGCGCACGCCGAAGCCGTTGCTGCAAAGGTCGTCGCCGTGGAGGCGGAGAGGCAGGAGGAGAGGCAGGCGCTGGGCGCCGAGCTGGAGGCGATGAAGCAGAGTGCCGCCGCTGCTCAGTCCGAGAACCAGGCGCTGAAGGACCAGCTCGCTGCTGCCGAGGCCGCGCACGCCGAAGCCGTTGCTGCGAAGGTCGTCGCCGTGGAAGACGTAAGGGTTGACTTGCAGGAAAAACGGGAGCTGGAGGTGTCCCGTTGGTACCAGGAAAAGGCCGAGCTGGCGTCGCGGGTGGAGAGTCTCGAAGCGAAGGGACGAAAGGACGCTGCCAGCCGCGCGGAGGTAGAGAGACGGTTGGAGGAGTACGCAGGGAGGGAGGACCAACGAGTTCTACAAGAGCGGTCGGCAAGGGTGCAAAAGGCGTTCCATGTGCCCCATGTGCACAACGATGTAGTGGTGGATAGCGGGACGGCAGCTTCTCTTCTCTATTCTTTCTCTTTCTCCACTGTTTTCTTACCCTTCTCCCGTTGCTTCCGTGATAAAGGAAGTCGGTGAGGTACGTCGTTCACAACAAAGGGGGGAGCCCCGACTGTCGGATTGCAGCACTTCTCTCCACCCATGAGCAAGTCTCTTCGTTTTTCGTCTATTCCATCATTTTCGTGTCTTTTTTTTTTTTCTTTCACAACGCTGACTTGTTCCCGTTATCGCCGGCTGTGCTGTGCATATCACTCGACCTGTGTTGTACCCCTCTCTCGTTTCTTTTTCTTTCTTTTTGTGCCAAAGCCAGCTTTTTGTTTTTCTCGTCTGCTTTTGTGTTCTTTGGTGAGCTGTGTGCTCTGTGGGACGCGATGTGGCTATGATAATGACCAGCCTGTCCGCGCGTCTGTCTAGATTTTATTTCCATTTTTGCTTTCAAAGTTATCACCCACCCCACGCTGATAACGCACACACTCTCCCCCTTTTTGTTCTTGGTATTCTCTCACCCAATCCCGGACCGCGCACGCACACCGTCGCAAGAGGCTTCCAATGTGTCTTTTAGATGTACGGAGGTGTTTCCTATTGTTAAACCGTCTTCTCCTTTTTCCTTTTCCTTCGTTAGCGTTGTCACTGTCTCCGCCTTTTTTTTTGTTTCTTGTGCTTCTTCCGCAACACATAAAAGAAAGAACTAGAAGTGTGTCTATTTCCGTCCATGAACCGTGCCGCCATAGCACTACATGAGGTCGATTTCCTTGTAGAAAGGTGAGCTTTGTGTTTTGGAAGGAGTCGCAAACCGTCAAGGTCAGCTGTTTGCGCGAAGGTACATGTCTGCCTTTCTTTTTTTTTAGATTTTCCTATTTTTGTTGTCGTACCCGAAAGATAAAAACGAGCGCGCGAAAAATTAAAAAAACGTCCTTTTCCTTTCTTTTTTTTCCTCTTTTTGCACGCAACACCACGATAACGATAATTAAACAATAACTCCATCAAAAAAAAAAGGAGTGCCTTGATTTCTCTTCCCGCACCTCTGCGCGCACTGTGTGAGTGCACATCTGCGTGCATGCGGAGAAAACTGCGACGACGACAACAACATCAAAACAACAGAAAGGAAAGGAAAGGATGAACACTGAGAAGGGCGATGGCGCCTTTCTCATTTCTATCTTTTCGTCCTTTTTTTTCTCTCTTCCTATGTGGATGCGCATTTAAAAGAAGGAGCAGAAAAACCTTGAAAGAAACAAGAAAAAGACACGAAGCAAGAAGAGGAGCTGGCTCCTCCGTTTTCTGTTAGGTTCTTGCGGCCATCACACCGTTCCAATATTACCCCCTCTCCCCCCCCACACACACGAGAAAGAAGGGGATGCAATTAATGCGTCGGAGTGCTTTTATTTTTGATTTGAACTCACTCACTTTGTCTCCTTCTCTTTCCCTTCTCTCTCTTTCTCTCTCTCTCCTTCTTTCTTCGTCTCTTTGCGTTTTTGAGTGAGTCGTAGTTTGTGCGGAAAGACCAACAACAACAGCCAAACAAGCAAGAAGGCATCGCCCGTTAGACGGATTGCGATCCTTTTCTTTTCTTTTTTTCTTTTTTTTTTTTTTTTTTTGCGTAGTTGTTTTGCATATCCTGGCAGAAACTTTACGATCGCAAAAAAAAAAAAGAAAGAAAATGTCGGTTCTTGAAAGCTTCTTGCGTGGCGGTAGGCCGAGCACCACAACGGATGCGCTGCGCAAGGCGATGGCCACCACTACCACGGCCGCCTACACAAGCTGGGTTTTGGTGATGGTGCCAGCGCGTCAGTGGTGCCACGATGTTCGCGTCAATTCTATCACAGCTCCGTCGTTTCACTTTCTTTTTGGGCACTCTGCCGACAACGATGGCAGTGGCAACAGCTCCACGGTGAGCGATTTGCATCTAATCTACGCTGCGATGCAGAGCGAGTGCGGCAACAATTGCGAAACGCTTTCTCATGTTCACGCCCTCTTTGAAAACACTCCCAGCCACCTTCACCCACGCTCCTTTACCTTTGTGGTCTGCGTAAGCGGCCACACGCATGAACGTCTGGGCCTGTGCAGTGCTGAACGAGCTGCCTGGCTGTCTGCACGGCTTGCGGAGAAGCTAATGGACCCCTCTTGCGCTTGCACGCCATCGCAGGGTGTACTTCGTCTCACCGAAGCGGTGAAGCAGTTTAGCGCCGCCTATGTCCGTCTCCCTGCAAGTGGTAGCAGTGGCAGCGCGGAGGGTTGCCGCGAAAACGATCTCCGGTGGAGTCAGCAGTTTCACACGCAAGCCATGCAAGAGGAAGACACGATAACCCACCCGCGGGCGTGGGAGCTTTCGATCCTGGGCAGTGCGTTGTTTGCGACGCTGATAGGCGATGTGTGCAGATGGGCACGCGCGGGAATGGACTGGAAGGGTCCCGCGACGCCTCTCTTCCACCTCAGGGTGACAACGAAACGCTACTGCAGGCGCTCTTAGCCAGCAACCCACTCTTGTGGAAGACACGCTTTGTGGGAGTGCAGACAGCAGAGAAGACAGTGGTCGCTGCCGTTGCGTCTTCTTCACCTTCTCCCTCCTCCGCTTTGCCCACCGGAGGCGGCGGCGGCGGTGAGGCGGACGGTGTAGGCGACTCGTTACTCTCCGGCGTCGCCAAGCTGAAGGCGATGCGGGACGCCGGGAGAGAAGCCTGGCGGGCTGCGATTGGGGAGTGCACGACCTTTGCTCTACCCTCAGAGGAGCCAGAAAACACCACGGGTGAGAAGAGCAAAGGCCAAGATGGCGGGCAAGAGACGCGCGAGGCGGGGGATGCGAGGAATGCGTCCACGGCAGCGGGTGCCTTCACCAGCGCCGAGGACGATCAACGCGACTATCGTTACGTCTTTCTGCTGCAAAGGCCGCATGTGGAGAAGAAGGAGATCGACATGGAGAACCGAGACCCTGGACCATTATCACCGCAGGCGATTGGTGCTGAGATCCACCTTCTTCCCGATCCTGGGGACGCTTTGCACGTGGCGAAACAGCTCACCGGAGAAATGGGGACGATGGAGTTCACCTATGAAGATTACTTGGAGAACGAGGGCGAGGTTCTTTTGCAGCTTGGTCCTGTGGAGGGCATCGCCTTCGATGATATTGACCGTTACTTCACCTTTCTTGACCGCGAAGCGATGCGTCCTGCCGCGTGCATCGACGACATCCCCGCGCGGCCGGCAGAGGAGGGGCACTGCCAAGTTGAGGAGGGCGGCAACCCCCACCATCACCTCACGGCGCTGTGCGAGGGCTCCTGCAGTGACCTGGTCTACCCCACTGTACTCTATCGAAAACCGACCGGCAAGAGTGAAAAGCTGAATCCCATGACCCGAAGCCACGCGCAGCTGACGGTGTCGCGCCCTACCCCTCGCATGATTGCCAGAGCGACGGAGGCGCTGCGGTTGATGTCTAATCACGTCTGCGAGCTTGCCGCGCTGGCTGAGAGGCTGCCGGCGTCTACAACGATTGGCGGGAAGGAGGCAAGCACCACGGGCACCCTCGCCTCTCCACCGCCACCGTCGCTGCGGCCGGCGAGGGTGCCCGTGGGAAGGCCCGGGTACACCCTGATTGGTTTGCCTGACATCGACGCGTCCGTGCTGGGCCCTCCCTCACGTCACTGCGGCTGGTGCATGCGACGACGCGAACGTCTCTTGCGCTGTGGTGCGTGCAAGACGGTCTTTTATTGCAGCAAAGCCCACCAAGCACTAGATTGGAAGGAGGGGTCACACCGGACGGATTGCGGTCTCTACCGGAAAGGAAAGGAGCTCGAGGAGGACGTGTTCACGCCCTTGATGGCGAAGATGAGCGAAGAAGAGAGGCGCGCGGACCCCCGGTTCCGCTTGCGCTGGCACCATCGCGAGCTTTCTTGTATCGTTGTCCGAGCACTTTCCATCTCCCTTTGCAGAGGCGACGGCAGCACCGTTGGACCCGCGGAAAGAACCGTCGTCGCTGTTGTCGTTGCCAACCGTTGAGCTGCACGTGCACGTTCTTGGCGTGGAGGGTGCGTGGGTGGCGGAGATGGCCCGCCGCCTCTCTGAACTCCTTCCCCTTCACGTGCAGGACCAACGCGATTGTGACACCAATCCACCCTTGCGATCGCAGCACCCGCGGCTGCAGCTGCGCTTGACCGTCTTTATCGACCCGCCAAACGCAACAGCTGGTGCGGCGAAGGCGCCTCTGTCACCGCGGGCGGAGGGAGGCGAAGGACCACACAACCGGTTCTTTGCGAACAACGCGGTCTTAGCCATTCAGCCGGCTGCGAACACTGGTCCTTCCTTCTTTGAAGTTCCTGCCACCGGCGTGGTTGGAGACCTCTGGCATGTGAAGGGAGCCGCCGGCGGCGCTCTCCACCGCGAAGAGAAGAAGAAGAAGAGGAGAGGGGAGAGGGGCGAGTCAGACTTTAAAACGAGCCGCGCCGCAGCCGCCCAAAACGCACCGGTCCTTCTCCGCGTTTGCCACAGCAGCTTTTTTCGGTTCATGGAAGGCGAAGGGGAGCGCGGCGGCAGCAGCCACCACGCCCGTCTCGACACGCTTCAGGCCCTCTTGTATTTCGGGCCCACGTCAGGAGAGGGACTGGGCTACTTATATGGCTCCCTCGACACGGTGGCACGATGCGTGGTGGGCCGCGTGCCGCTGCGATTTGTCGACAGCGCTTACATCGGCGCGCACCACTCCGCGGGCGCTCTCCTTGCCAGACTCGATGACCGCAAGGATGCAAGAGGCGTCGCCCTCCGCAACGCCCTGCAGGCGCGATGGGAGGCGATGACCGCGGCGAGTCAAAAGAAATCGACCGCGGAGAAGAAGGATCCGCTCGTTTCTGTGAATGAAGCGAACTTTGCCGTCACGATCCCTTCTGCGCGGTCTCCTGAGGCCGGTTCGGCGTCTGACACCGCCACCGCCGCAGCGGCCACAACCATTTCACCCTTTGTCCACAGTTTTTTCTTCGACCTACCTGCCGCTCCTTCACAGTAGAGGAAAAAAAAAAGATAAAAATACGTGGGAAAGGAGGGAAGAGGAAGAAAAAAGAGATTGTGTGGAATGTAATTTGTTTCTTTTGATGCAGCTGCCTCGGAGCCTGCACCCATGGCGCTGCGGGATAATGATGGAAAAACAAAAAAAAAGAGAAATAATAAAAAAAAGAGCGAAACAGATAGAAAAAAGAAGGAGAATGGCTGACTGATGCAAAGGCAGGAAAGGGGCGTTTTTTCAAAAGAACCTCCTCCCTTCCCTTTCTTTGCCTCCCCTACAGACACACACACACACAAAACAAGAAAATGATGAGACTGCCATCCGATCCATTATCCCTCACTTCTTCTCCTTTTTTCTCTCTTTTTGTTTTCATTTTACTCTTTTTTGTGTGTGCTTACCAGCTCAATTCTTTTTTTTTCTCTCTTTATTTTTTTCCCTTTTACGCGCTTTTTTCTTTCTCTCTTCGTCTCACTCTCTTTCTCCTGTGACAGGATACTGCATTGACTCTGTTCAGGTGAAAGAGGATTAGTGGCGGAAGGAAAAAAAAAACAGAAAAGAGAGCGGAAGACAAGAAGCGACAAGGAAAGAGAGCGTCTGCACTCTTTTAGCGCTGGGGAAAAAAAAGCAAACAAACAAAAAGGGAGCAAAAAAAAGAAGAGAATTTTTTTTTTAAATATACTCGTATGAGTTACAAAACAAACAAATACATCCAAAACACACACACACAACACACACACACACACACAGAACCAAACCAAGGAAGAACTAAAGAGACAAAAAGAAGGAAAAGAAAAAGGGGGAAAAAGAAAGAGCAAATCCTCACACACATACACACAACGTTTAGAAACGAAGAAGTGCTTGTGTAGCGCGAGTGTGTTTGTGTGTGTGTGTTTGTGTCTCCTGCTTGTCTGTCTTTGTGGTTTTTTTTCTGTCTCCCTTTCCATTCCTTTTCTTTTTTTTCTTTTTTTTTTGCTTTCTCTCTCTTTCTTCTGTTAACCAAATTATACCCCTCTCTCTCTTTTCTCTTTCCGTATCCTTCTCGTGATAGGCCGACAGCACCGTCTCTCTCCCTTTTTTGTTTTTTTTTTGTTTTCAGTAATCAATTACCTTCTCTTTTTTCTTTTTTTCTTTTTTGGCTTTTTTTTTTTTCTCTCTCTCTCTCGTCTTGAAGCTAAACTGGAACCTCTCTTCCTCTTTTTTTTTTGTACGTATTCCTTTTTTTTTCTGTTTTTATTACTCTTCTTTTCTTCTTCTCCTTAGGACCTGTTTTTTTCTTTTTGTTTTGATCTTTTTTTTTTTTTGGATAGTGCGATCCCTCTTTTTTTTGTTCCTTCTTGGAGTTTCTTCCCCTTCCACTTTCCCCCTTTTTTGCTCTGACACATTCACATTCCCACGAAAGACACAAACGGCCATTAAAACTACTAGTATTCTTTTTTAAAAAATTTAAAAAACAAAAGAACCTCTCACACACACACACACTACTAGAAAGAGATTTTTGTTGGTGCTTTCGTCGCTTTCGTGGGCGTGTCTTTGCGCCAACACACACACACACACACGCGAAAAAAAGAAAAAAACGCGCAAAAACAACAACAGCAACAACCGCAACAAAGGGCAGCGTTGTAGGTGAGGTGACAGTTACAAAAAACTTGGAGTGAGAAAGGAAAAAGAAGAAAAGGTGAAGAAAGGAAGAAGAAGAAGAAAAAAAAACAGAGACGCCGCGTACGGTTTTTTTTGCTTCTGAAACGAGGACTTTCTCTCTCTTTTTTTCTCTTTCTCTTTTTTTTCTCTCTCTCGAGAAGAAGAGGAGGAAGAAGGAGACTGTGTGATGCTTGAGCAGCAGCAGCAGCTCTCTCAAAGCAACAACACCAGCTTCTCGTTTTTTTCTCCTT
>NW_026090306.1:0-17303 GCF_024586455.1 Bactrocera neohumeralis
TGCGTTCATATAAATCGATCGATCGTTTTGACAAGGAAGACGAAACCGCAAATTATCCAGTGGAATTTTCCAAATTCTTTGGAGAAGGCTTTATGCTCCAGCATCATTTGCGTCTCAAGGTTTGATCTGTCATTATTATGTTTCACAATCTTCATGCGCCGAAACTATGTAATGGAACCCGACTAATTATGACGCAGTTATGGAATACAAGGGACAGCCATTTCAGTTCAAACGTATTCAATTTCCAGGGAAAATTGCCTTTGCGTTAACAATCAACAGGACACAAGGAAATCGGGAAATGCTATGTTTTTCACACGGCCAGATATATGTATGTGGCGTGTTGACGAGTTGGAAACCCATCTTCTCTGTATATTTACGCACCAGAACAGAAATCAAAAAATTATGTTTATTAAGCTGCGCTACATTTAAAAAAATGTAGAAAAATCGAAAATTTCAACTTTTTTCATTTCAAAACATATAATTTCACGCAGGACAACGGCTGCGGGGTCAACTAGTATGTATATAATAATGGATCCATACCTATTTGTAATCAATTCACATAATTAACGCAGAAAGTCGTTCTCATTGCATTTGATAAATAAATATTTATTATATTGCCCTTGCATACAAGGATATAACCTTTTCAATTTCACTTTACTGTTAGCCATCACAATTTCAAGTATTTTATGTTATGTGTTTGGAATTATTCGGTTTTTGCTGGTACGGTTGCGACGAGAAATTTAATATGCACTTTCAGTTAATCGAATATGTTCATCGAATGCGTTATTTGCCATTGATAATGCGCAAAGGACCATAAATCTTCCGTACAACCTTTCTCTCGAAAACCCGTAACGTCGCATCATCAGATGTTGTCGTCGTCTATGCCTCTGCTCATATAGCGGGAGGGAAACCATGAGTGACTTATAGAGTTTGGTCTGTTCGTCGTTTGGTCTGTTTCTCAATTGCCTACTCAGTCCAAGAGTTATTCTTCGTTGGGTTTTCATTTTGACACTGTTGTTGGTGTTAATTCTGGTTCCCAGATAGACGAAATTATCTACATTTCAAAGTTATGATTGTTAATAGTAGTTGAGGCAAATGATATCAATATCATCTACGTACGCCAGCAGCTGTACACTCTTACAAAAGACTCTGCCTTCTTGATAGATGGAAAAAGTCGCACGATAAGGCGTCGCGATATCTGAAAACTCGTCTAGTATCGAACGGCTCAGTGCTCCTTTCCGATCCTGACGGAGCTTTAGTATTGCTCAATGTCAGTTTATACATAGCGGCTTAAAGGCAGTTCCTTTTCGACCGTCAAAGCAGTTTTAAAATGACAGAAGGTGGTGTGTGTCAGTCATCTTTTTCACGGGTATTTTCCAAGATTTATATGGATGTTGAGGCTTATCCCACTAGTAGTTGGCGCAAATTGTGGAGTCTTAGAGCTTGATTCTTAGTCTGCAATTCCCGACTCAGAGGAAAATGATAAAATTGATTTATTCCATTATGTGGTAGGCAATTTTGAAAATTTGAAAATCTGTATTGCTGTCAATAGTGGATAAACCTTTTGTGCAGTGTCATATCTTTGCACGTTTTTATAATCTCCAATGATTCAATAATAGGAAGTTATATACATATATGTATATATATTTCGTATAGGCTGCTACTGCTTCGTGATTCCACGTTGTTGGACATATGGATTTTAATTTTTCCCGTCTTTGCTCCCTTTTTTATCATTCTCGAAATTTCATCTTTCAGAACATTTTGCCTTTGAATATCGTGTTGATATTTATATTTGGCTAATGGAGATATACCGGCTTTTCAATAAGAGCGCTACAAGACGCTGAACCAATTTTCGATGGTTTCAAGCATAAATCGGACAATACTGTTGCATTTTCATTTTCGATATTCGTACGAAGTTCATCAATCGTCGCTGGCTTGTTGGCATAGACCATAGACTTGACGTAGTCCCACAGGAAATAGTCTAACGGCGTCAAATCGCACGACCGAGGCGGCCAATTGACTGGGCCATTTCGTGATGTAACCCTTTCACCAAACTTGCCTTTCAATAAATCGATTGTGACATTCGCTGTGGTTTTTTTGGTGTCGTCCTCTTGGAACCACATATTGATTAAGTCCATATCATCCAATTCGGGTTCAAAAATATTCGGTTATCATTGAACGGTAGCGATTCAAATTTACAGGAAAGTGCCGATCTTGATTATCGCGGAAGAAGTACAGCCCAATGACGCCGTCAGCCAGAAACCGCACCAAACCGTAAATTTTCGGGATGCAGTGATGTCATGGAGTACATGTGGATTGCTGCCTGAACAATAAGGCATATTTTTCTTATTGACGTAGCCATAGAGCTCGAAAGGAGCCTCATCGCTGAAGATGATTTTCGGTGAAAATCCGGATCATTTTCAATTGTTGCTTAGCTCAATTCACGAACATAATACGACTCTGATGTGCTGTGCCTGTGGATTCATATTTTTCCACGAGACATTCAATTGTTGATCTGACAGTAGCGCTCTGTAAGTTGAGGCTCCGAATTTTGATAGTAAATTTTAATAATTTCGACTTCTTGTTGGATCGTATATCTTTCCATGATAGAATGGCAACCCTTACTGAAGTGAAATGTCAAAAGAGCGGAAAAAAATATGGCGTCGTTTGCTGTCCCTATCGCTCTCCTTTTGTGGCGTTCCTATTGAAAAACCAGTTACATATGTAGGCAGGAGAAGGACAAATGTATTTGTAAAATTTACTCCGCTAGATGGATGCATTATATATTTATGGTTAGACGTGTAATCAAAAAAAATACTAAAACTCGGATTTGTTTTGGCTCCAAAAAACTAAATTTTGTCGACGGAAAATGTCATAAATAAATGATTTCTTAAATTAATTAGAATTTCTCTATTTCAATCTATCATGAGCATCTTTTCGCCAAACGAAAAAATCTCCTATAGGGAATTATGAAATACAGATTAACTTGGTTTTAAAGAATAGTACAAGCACTTTGAAATACCTCATCGAATACCCACATATAATTTATGTTGACTCCATTAAACATTTTAATGGTTATTTGCCATTGCAGTTATACCACACCAAATGCAATTTTGCTCGTTTACATACCCTATGAGGCCCATAAATTACATAAATGGGCCTCTTACTGAACAAAATTGGGCTCGAAAACATCGGATCTTCTTGGAATTTTTCAAGAGCCCATAGAGCGAAGCGATGTCACTTAAGAAGGTCAAACGGCTTCGGTTCTTGCACAAACTATATTTTGTACGATTTCAATTTAAGATATTGACGAAAAATGCGTCAAGTCGTTCCATACGTCAGACCGATTTGCTGCCAACGGCGCCGAATCGACTCTGCTGCGATTGGTGGTGTTGCGAATAGTACGCTCAGTACCATAAGTTGAGCGAAGCGAGTGAAACACCTTCTTTACAGAACGTGAATTTTCGTAGTAAAGTTAAACGATTTTTAGGCGTAAGTCTTTCTACGAGTAAAATGAAATGCTAAACAATACTGAAGAAAAATAGCATAACAGCTTGACATGACTCACGCGTGATTTTTCAAAAAATAGGTATTGAAAAAAGGACCTCTGCTTGGATCACCCGTCATTTGGAAGAAATTGCGAAATGCTTCCTCTTACATGCAATTTTTAGTAGCATGTAGCATGTTGCTTTAACTAATTTCGGCTATTGTCTAAACTTTTCAACTTTAATAATTCATTCATGCATACTCATTAAATAATTGGACATTAAATGAAATACCGAAAACAGTAATGGCGTATTTATCGAATAATTTGATCTCAAAACAATTAAATGTTTAATATAAACAAGATCTAAAGGGCCTTTTAATCTGTCAGTCGTAATAAAAATGTACTCTAAAGTAGTTCGTTGGTATATTTTAATGATATTTTGCTGCGGTGGACTGTGGTCAAAATATAGATTGAAAACTCCGTTTGTACAGGGTACTCGTATTGCTTTCAAAAATCTACAATGTCATTCATTCAACAAAACTCTTTTCCGTTTCGAACAATGCCAAATAAAGCTACAAAAACGGGGACACAATGAAATGAATATTATCGGCAAATTGTCAAGATCAATTGACAATATAACGGTTCGTACAAGTTATACGTCAAGAACGTGTTAATTGTTTTGACATTACCATATATCCATACTTTTTAGGTAAAAGCTGAACTGTTTCGCAAGACCAACGGCTACACCCCGTTTATCTACAAATTCACCATGGACTTTTGTGAGCTGAAACGCAATCCGCAACGTCAACCGGTCATGACTATATTCTTCAAATATTTGGAGCAGAATAGTAATTTGAATCACACCTGTCCATACGATGTTTGTTGACTGTAAATATTTTTATTAAATCAGATAATGTACGGATTTTTTTGTAGCATGATATCATCTTGAAAAACTTCGTTATGCCGGAGGAAGTGTTGATGTTGCTGCCATATCCCAAGGGCGATTATATGGTACAGTTAGGCTTCGCTGCATACAATGAATGGGTCCTTACTGTGAAGGCATTTGTGCAGATAACTGATTGAGGTTCACTGTATCTGTGTTCAGTCAACAAGTAGATATGCCAAAATTGAATAAATATTATAGAGTTTGCAAGTACAAATCGTCAAGCGAACACTAAAAATATTGAAAAAAAAAACAACAGCTTTTCATATTTTATACATTACTAATTGATTTGAGGGGCCAGGGGAACTGAAATCTGGATATCTTGGTGACCACCGACTTTTTGAAACCAATAACCGTCCAGATCTTTCTAACGACTCAAGCGAAGTCATATTGCGCCAATATTCATCGACATTCCGTTTTTCTTGAAAATTACGGTTGCTCACAAAAATGTGCTTCCCAAAATCAGATTCAGGGGCAGCTTTTCCATTTTGAATTCAAGACATACAGATAAATAGTAATGATCCCGAAATTGACACTAAAAAACATACTATAACTCTTGCGTTTTGGAGACAATACATTCTCTGACCACTTCAAATAGTTCCTTAAAGTGTATTTATTTATTGTTGTGAAAGATCTTGAATCTCTGCTGTTCTATGGTCAAAAAAATCGACTCCCAACGACGAATAATGTTGTCTGACGGTGTCTCCTGGCCACGATATTTTCAGTTGTTTCATATATTATTTAATAGGAGTTATAATGAATATATGTACGTTGTCGACCTAAACGCCAATTGTGATGGGAAACTGCCTCTACGCTATCTAGCAAACGACATATGTGTTATTTTATAACCGAATGGGGCGCAATGCTACTGTGTGTAGGGTACTGGAGCTGCTCACTATTGATTTTGAGTAAGACCCTCGATGTAAGCATTGACTTTAAGATTTCGGGTTTGGGGTTTGACCCGGCGTCTGCGTTACAGATTGAGTCAGATTATGTGAGAGGGATAGTTTTTAAAGCAAAGTCATTATAGTGATGCCACCTTTCAATTTACAGAAAATTGGCTTTTCAGCGATGACGTAATTACGAAGTGAGCTCTGACTAGGCGATTCTGTAGAGCAATAACAAGCGGAAAATTTTTAGGTGGCACATAGCATGGTAATAATTAAAAATTTATCAAATAAAACAATCAGGTTAATAAAAATTTAAAGTAATTGCTCAACTATTTATAGTATTACATTCATACTAAGCTACATACATATATTGAAATACACTATTTCGGAGTTCAATCGCCGATCATCCGCGTAAACTGCACGCGATGAACTATGTACATATATCCAAGGTGTGGAAAGAGAGTTGTTAAAATTATGACGTACACGTATAATAATGTGCATAAAACAGTTTTCATCGACTATCGAAAAGGGAATGCCATCATTGGAGACTTATGTAACGCTATCGGATTCATCGACATAAAGCACAGTGCTATATTAAATGAATATAATGGGACAATTTTGTTGAATTTGGCTACGAATTGTATCCGACCGTATTCTCGAGATCTCACCTTTCGTGACTCTTTCATGTCCTCATACTTCAATAAAATTATGTTTAGTTTATGGAAAGTTTACATATTTTTGGTGAAATCACATATACCATATCGGGACCCGACCGACCAATTTTGACTAATTTTATGCGCAGCATTCTTCTCACATTTCTATGTCACAACCGGACTACATTCCACTTGATTCTTTTACTTTCCAGTACACAAATCAAGGAGGGATAAAATTTTTCTCTAATAAACATTGGTACCGACTATGTAGACCCCAGTATCTATAGTTGGCTTTTGACCGAAAATATCGGTCAATTGTGAGATATTCAATTAAAATTCAGACAGAATTCTTGATAATAGTAATTCTGTGTAATAGAAATATGTTGAAATGGGTCAATACATCCCTGAACATTTTTGTAGTATATGTAACAAACCTTATGTCGAATATGTTGGACAGTGTATGAGTTATATAGAGAATATGTACTTATGTATATATAAAATTGCTTAGATTTCGATCATCTGGTAGACGTTTTACATCTTAAGACTTAAGGTATTTAGATGATTCTTGCATGTTACAAGAGTATAAAATGTTCCGTTGCACCTGAACTTAGCGCTTTCTTACATGTTTTAATAGCAGCACTTAATTATTGTTGTTATATGATGTACATACATTAGTGATGAGCGATTTCAATATCTGTGATTTCAGTGATTGCTATTTTTAAATCACTGTGATTTTATATTGCTGTTGCGATTGCAACTAAATCAACATAAATATAAAAAAATTGTACTCTATATTTTTAAAATTCATGAAATAAGTTTTCAAATTTGGTTTCAACAAAAAATAAAATTGAAATCATAATTAAGTAAAAAAAAAACAGTTTAATTAAGGGGTCAATAGGGTAATCCTTTTTTTTTGCATTTTCTGTTCGCTTATACCCTTAGAATTAATGTAGAAACCCACTTTACTATTGGAAGGTTTCGAAAAAGGCCCAAAAATAATAATACCGCTCGACGTTCGGAGCGCTCGCAGTGCACACCTCAAACTTTAAACGCGTTTTTCTCAAAACACACTTTTTTAAACTGGTGGACATGACTCCGGTCGAACTGCTCAACCGATTTGCTTAATTTTTTTTTAATGTTCACAAAACGCCTGGCTATCGTCCCTACTAGATTCATAATTTTTTATAATTTATTGACAATGTTATGACAAAATTTATTTAAAAAAACATGGGGAAAATTAAAAAAAAAAAACCTTAATTACTTTTTTATTTATCAAAATTTCTTCATAATTCTAGTAGGGATGATAACCATTCACGTACTTTTTAAGAATAAAATGAGTTTTTGTGTTTCAGATGATCCAAACATGAGAAAACGTGTCCGCCAGTGAGAAACGCATCTCATTCACCCATCCATTTCTCCGACAGATGTCATCAAAAAATTCCGAAAAAAAATTGTTTATACACTCCACGATATACATACCTCATGATAAGTGAAAAAAGTTCTATTGTAGAATAAAAATTTCTATGACAAAAAAATGTCAAAAAACCGGCCAGATTACCCTACTGACCCCTTAAGAGCCAATTCGCGATGCCAAGCAATATAATTAATTTCTATGTATTTTGCCATTTTTGATACTGGATTGTATTCAATCGACGAAAGATATGATCAGTTGAAACAAATTTCTAAAACTTTTGGATTTTTATTTAATATTGATTAGCTGTAAAGTTTTACACACAGAATTTTTGAACATTGTAAAAGTTGAATTGTAAGTTATTAACTTACGTTGGATTGACCAATATAGATTCAATATACTTATTCAAGCTTTTGGCCAAAAAAATTGCTCATAACACTACACCACTACTTTGTATTAAATTTGTTAAAAATAATTAAAACATATCGCTCTAAATTTATTTACAGCAGTATGGGTGTTGCCTGTATGTTATCAAAGTGTTGTCAAACCTTAACCCTTTTGTGGAATTACTGTTTGCAACTCTGTGACGGTGACGCCCGGAACACCTAGAGCGCGACAGACTGCAAGCGACGTCTGTGAAATATTAAAATACATACATATAAGTATACATATGTACGTAGTAAACTACCGAAACTGTACGAAGCGAGCTACAATTCGGATTCAATATAATTGGATTTTTAGGTATATACTTTTTGAGTCATTTTAAAATTTTGAAGCGTTTTACTGCTCTTAAAGCTTATCATCTAGGCACAAATACGGTATTCATAATATTTATATACATATGTACATACATATAATATTAACAACCGTATACAGTGGGCAACTAAAGTCTATGTATAACTCAATGTTGATGTCTTGCTGAATGTTAAGCAATAGGGAAAAGTAATGATGCAGTTTGGTTTTAATTATATTTTTATTCGGAAATAATCTGGGGTGTTGTGGAATCTGATAGTTGTCGGAAACAGAATTGAAACCGATCAAAAAAAGCAGTAGGTGTCATGAATTTATTGACATTATTGGTTTGATATTCGAATCAGAATTTGTATCGGTTTTGGGTGTCACGGAAACCAATTTTATCGGTTTTGCTGTCAGAAACAAAGCAAGAAGATAATCGCACACAGATTTGAAATGCAAGTTAAGAAATCAAGTTATTTTATTGTTACGAATTAATTTATCTTTATTTTTATAGGAGAAAATATAAGAATTGAGTTCTGAAAAACACAAAAATGCGGATATTTAAGAGGGGAGCCTGCTTTAGAGGCTTAAAAAATCTATTTTTTTGAGGTTTTTTTGGGAGGGAAAGAACTAATTGATTAAAGCGAAATTTCTAGGGTTCATAGTTATATATTTAAACATCATCCGAAAATTTTTTGGATACGAGTTCCTTGATATTCTGCCTTAGGGAAGCAATTGCTCGAGGGAGTGCCAGCCAAAAGCCCAACATCAAGAATGTTCTGGTAGATATTGATGTTATTGAAGTCAGCCAGCAGCTCAACACTGATAATGTTCTGATCGAATCAGATTTGTCCGAGTCGCCTACTTCCACCATATTATCATGTCCTGGCGAGCCAAGTGGTTCCCAAGTAGATGGAGCCAAGTTGATGGAAATAAAGAGTTACTAATACACGTTGACATTAAGGATCCAAATGCACATATTTTATACATATTAAGTCATTTATTTATATTTATACACTTCATATACAAAAATTTAAAATTTTCTTGGATGTGCTCGTTTCTGGACTGTGAACATGATAAACAAATCTTTGCTTAAATTAAATACAACACAGTTATGATCATATACAGTTAATTAATATAGTGCTTTCTGGTAGACAATATTTTTAGTTTTTTTTGCGGTGCGTAAATAAATAAGGATGTTGGTTTTCCGACACGCGAACACGCAACGTATAATTGTCCATGTGCGAAACAGGGAAACTCTAAGTTTATTCCGCAAACTTGCAACGATTGGCCTTGCGATTTATTTATGGTCATCGCAAACGCCAGACGCACGGGAAATTGCAACCTCTTAAAATCAAATGGCAAATCCGTTGGAATCATAGGTATTCGTGGGATTAAGACATCCTCTCCTTTGTATTTTCCTTTGATTATTTTAGCTTCGATGATGTTATTCATGAGTTTCTTCACAACCAATCTCGTTCCATTGCAAAGTCGAGGTTGATTAATATTACGCAGCATGATGACAACTGACCCTACTTTTAATTTCAAATTATATGGTGGTAGTCCAGGCAAGTCCAATGAATTTAAAAATTCTGTAGGATAGTTGACTACGTCATCCTGGTTTGTGGCCGTGTCAACTGATTTGTACGTAAACAACTCTCCTGGAAGGAAATTCTGAATGGTAGCATTGAGATCATCGACATCTTTGTTTTTTGCTGCCAATATTGCTCGTTCACTTAGCCAATCGTGGTTATTATATTGTTGTTTAATGTCCGGAAAAACACGCTGAATAAGCTCCTTTTTCGATTCTGTGAAGTGACAGAAATCTGTGGGAAAAGTCATTAATCCGGTCGAGCTGTCAACTGCGACCTTACCATTGCCAATATCCAGCAACTGCTTCGAAAACACAGTCGCAGTTTGATCTTGTTGCAAAAACACTCGCATGTTAGTAGTTAATTGTAGTGTCTTTACGTGCCGCCACAAATTTGATGATTTTAGACATGCGTTTATTTCGTCAGCAACAGTCGATCGAGGAATTACTGGAAGAGTCTGACGAAAATCACCTGACAACAGTATCATAGCTCCACCAAAAATGTTTTGGTTATCACGTAAATCTTTTAACGTCCTATCTAGTGCCTCCAGCGACCTCTTGTGGGCCATTGTGCATTCGTCCCAAATTATCAATTTGCATACTTGGAGAGTCTTCGCCATAGCGCTATTTTTGGCAATGTTGCAAACTGGCGTTTCGTTGATATGCATGTTTAATGGTAATTTTAAGGCTGAATGTGCAGTTCGTCCGCCTTCTAATAAAGTTGCTGCTATTCCAGATGAAGCCAACGCTAGGGCTACCTCATTTTGCGATCGGATCTTTGCTAATAGCAATGAAATTAGGAACGTTTTCCCAGTACCCCCAGGAGAATCAAGAAAGTAAATCCCCCCAGACCCACTGTTTACAGCTTGTGTTAAACGATCGTACGCAATCCTTTGTTCTTCGTTCAATTGCGGAACAGTTGTGCGAACTGCTTCGGTCATAGCTTGAGTATCGTACTGGAGTTCTCTTTGCAACTCATGGTTTAATGCATCTTGCATAGCACGATTGGGTGCTGTCAGGCCCAAACACGACAATACTTTATTTGCCATCAACAAACACATATCTTCTATTATGATCAATGTGTCATTGTAAATCTCTCTGCCATAATTTCCAATGTAGGATTCAAAGTTTCACAACGCACGCGATGCAACACATCCTCAGACATGTCATCCCTATATTTCATCCACAAATCATTCGGATTTGAGGGGAAACATGTCGATATTATAATCGCAAACAGTGTGCGAATTTGATGCGGCGATGAAGATATCACGGAATCCTTGAGCGTATCATCCCAATGCGAATCGTTTTCAAGCAACCGTAATAATTGACACGCCTCACGGTAAGTCGCACACAGATGTCCATCAACTGTTCGCAATTGTTGAAAAGATGTCGGACCAGGAACATTCACCAATAACAATCTAAGATAATAACATTCATCGTTATTAGGATGTACTGTATATATACGGCCTATAGCATCTGTGGCAAATACATTTTCATATCCTTCAAGTGGTGTTCCTTGTTTCGACGCTGAAAAGACTTTGATGATGCGTTCCATGTGTAGTAGCGCGGCATATCAGCATACAGCAAAGTGCGAGCGAATTGATCAGTTGCACAAATTGAGAAGAAACCTGTCAATGTGGTCACAGGTGGACGTGCCGCTCTATCCACAGCGTTGTTTGGGTTGAAATACACTCGTTGTCCATTTTCTAAATGAACTGCCAAATGCAATACAGTGGGATGTCTTTCATGAATTGCAAACGAAAATATGCGCCAAATAGCCCGTCGATCATTGCCGTCGATCTGCTGGGTGAGCTGTTGTTGAAAACTCCGAAGGTCCATGTATCATGTGTTTAGTTACTATCGTATGTTTTGGATCAATTTCATCAGGAATTCAATGGAATCAATTTCTTCTGGCCTTTTTGTCAACCAACCAGACCAATATATGAGCATGTCATCCAACAACGTGCCATACTGATGAAATTCATTAAAGATTTTCATTTTTGCTTGTAAACTCTGTGGGATGACACAGTCAAAATTGTGGGTTATGAATGTACTTCACCTTCGAACATAAGACATCGCATCTTGAGTACTGTATGTGGCATAATAATTATTTACATTGCAGCATTGATTGCATCGCGAAGATGAATGTACTTTCAGATCGAAGCTGCTGTTGGTTAAGACGGATGTATGTCAATCTTTCAGTCTCACCTGTCCACTGCATACTGATGAAAGAGCCGTTGACACATCAAAATGATTTAACCTTCACGGAAAGTCTGTATACATTTATATATATGATAAAAAAATACATTTATATATTGAACATATAATTATTATATTTTGTATAATCTAATTACCTGTTGTTGGATTAACCATTTTGATATTAAAATGGTACCCATCTTCTCCCTGCCAGAAAATTAATGGGTATTGTAAAGCATCATAAGCTCTATGCGTTTCATATACAAGTTTCAATTCATTGTTCCGGCGATGAAGTACAATATCTCTTGATTGCAAATTCTCTCCAACAACGACAATAGCCTCTTCATCTATTGTTGGTGAATTAAACCTCCTTGCATGCTCTCCAGCAGGTGTTTTGTCGGCTCTTATTACAATACTATGGCTGTCTGATGGCATCCGATCCAGTGCCATTTTGAACATCTTCACTGATTCATTATTCTCGTGAAGAAATGTTTGCAGTTGTTGGACAATGATTCGCTTGACGGTTGGATTATGACCACAACGTGTATCAACTTCCACATCTTGATTGCCCATAAAATAAATTTGCAAAAATTTATGATCTGCATCTGGCACTGGCAGCATTGCCCTGGGGGCAGTGATGAATTTGTCCTTGTATCTGTAATTGTTTAAGAACTGGTTAAATTAATTGTGATACAAATGCAAATTAGAATTTCACTAAAACAATTATGGTATACTACCTTGAAAGTAGGCATGAACCCGTCTTGTACTATATGCGTTGTACCAAACGATGTCATTTGGAAGCAATTATTATATTTTTGGATGTTAGCCAAGAAGTGTTTAGACTCACTTTCCATCCCATTAACTAATGAGTGTAACGGTTCAGGTGGTGGAACCAATTAAGGCAATTGTACATTGCCACCAGCACAACATAATCCTGTATAATACAGGAGCATTGCGTCTGCGGAATCGATTAAATTCGTTATCCCGTGCTCGCTGCTGTTGTGACCGATATGCGCGAACTCCATTCTCCCCCTATCCACTTGATAGTTATTTACTCTTGAACGTAATTCTCCCATACTTGTACGACTGTTATCATTATCAGCATCTCGCTGGTCATTAGTGCGGTTGGAGCGTAAAGTAGCTCGTTGCACATTTACACGACTTCGACGACCTATGTCAGGTCGTTTTCTTTTCCTCGGCATTGTAAGCAGCGAGAAGAAAATCACTTTTAGCAGTATTTCAATATTTCTCCAATTAAATGTTCCTTTTTTTAACATGAGATGACAAAACCAAGGATGTTAAAGTAGGAGCGCAGCAAAAAGTCTCTAAATTTATGGACAAAGCAATATAACGTTCGGATACACGTGCTTTTTACATGAGATGACAAAACAATGGAACGTTCGGATACACTTATTACAGGGCATCTCGACAGGATAGAATTTATAGAATACTAACTGTTATTGCCATTGCCAAATCTGTATGTGGGCATTTGCTATCATGATATAATCATTTGCGCAAAAGCGTACGGTAGGAAGGTTCGAGATGATGTAGCGTATGCTTTGAGCTCTTGAAAAATTCATTTTATCATTTGCGAAATGCCGTCGGGTAGGTAGCTGATGTAGGGCACGTTTTGACCTCTTGAACTCCTTAAATCTTTTGTGTGGAACATAAAAAAAGGATAAATATCCTTTTGTTTACAAATGTATTTTTGGAAAAAAATAAGATAATAACAAAGGATAAAGATCCTTTTTTTACAAATGTATTTCTGGGAAAAATAAGAATTTATATTTTTGGACTACTATAATAATTGTGGCATAACTTTAAAATAATAAATTTAAAATGAGAAATGATATTTTGATTTATGCTTGTATAAGTTTATTAAATTTAAGACTTCCCAACCCAATTTGCATAATATTTCTATAAATTAACAATATTATACTAAATATTAAAAGTTATTTTGAAAATGTACTTTTTTTTATAAGATAACACAACCGTCTTAACTCGCTCTTCTAATTTTCATATTACCAAAATTAAAATGCCGTCGCCATATGTGGAAATGGGATACGTTGCCTCTTCGAAATTTTCATATAAATGAAAACTGCGCTGTTAAACTGCTGAAGAGAGAGCTTCTAGCTTACCATATATGGCAAACTATGTATGTAGTATTCTATATCTAGTAAGCAATGAGCAATGTGGAGTCTGCACAGGCAGAGATGCCCCGTTATTATAATAAAAGTATTTTTGAGAGTTGGTAACACTGTAAGGTTGGCACTGTGGCGTCTGATGCACCACATTTATATAAAATTACTGATTCTTCTTCACTTGTTGGCGTCTATACCAGAAGTGACGCTTCTTAAAAACTAAAAGCTTAGAATTCAGTTGAAACTGTAAATTTCCAAGAAGAATATAAAGAGAATGAAATAAAAGAATAACTGACAAACAGTGCTGCCAGATGTGGTACGACTTGTCTGTGTGCCCACAGTACTCCCCCTCAAATAAAGTCCTGCTGGACTTATTTAAGGTTGAGTTCCTTTACTAGATCCTAGTCCGGGTGCTTGGTGCAGTTAGGCTGGTTGATGTTTGTAGCGAATTCATTTGCTTGGTGAGAGTACGGCTGTGCGGCGTACTGTTGTCACTGGCCAATTGGTATGGTTAAGTAGTTGTTGCGAATTTATTTGCTCGGTGAGAGTACGGTTGTGCGGCGTACTGTTGTCACTGACCAATTGGTATGATTAAGTGGTAGTTGGGCAGTTCTCGGTTAGGGCTATGACGGTTGCATAGGAGCCTACACGTGCGAGACTGGGTTAGGGTCTACGAGCGACCGATTGGATATTTGTGCAGTTCTCGGTTAGGGCTATGACGGTTGCATAGGAGCCTAAACGTGCGAGACTGAGTTGAGCGCCTTAACTCCGTAGCTTCCGACTTTGCTACCGTTTGCAGCTTGCAGTCGAAAAGAAGTTACTATTTTTAGTTTACGAGAAAGCGGAGTTGCCGAAATCCGTGCCATTGTCGACGAGGAAATTCGTACTCGATGTGCGGTCGTAAATGAATAGTTGGCGATGGGTTACCATTGTTGGTAGTGCGAAATGTAGGGTGCCGAAGCGTAACGTGGCGGCCGGTTGGCAACCTGGGCGGGGGCTGATTGTGGCGTTGTGCACTTGATAGTGTTGCATGTAGTGTAGAGGCGGCGACTGATGCAAAGTGCGTTGAGCCGGATTCACTGCAGATGAAGCGATACATTGTGGACTCTAAATGATGTCGATCATATGTACCGTTGACATGTGCTGCAGTGTTTGTAGCGTCATTTTTGGTTGTGCGTGTTGCATGATGACGGCTTGTAGTGCCTGCGACCATTGGTATGTGGTCGGAGGTTGTGATATTGGTTGATGATGAGGTCAGTAGTTGGGTAGTTCGTACATCAGGATATGGAGGAACTGTTGCTAGTAAGATGATGATGATGATTGCTGTTGGTAGATAAGCGGTACTGTACTTATGTGCGCTGCTCCAGCGACAGGTCCTGTTGAAAAGATAGTGATTTAAGTTTAATATAGGTGATGTTGAAATGGCAACTGCAGTTGTAGCGTCCGTTGTTGCTGTTACTGCGCTGTTGCTGTTGCACCTGCGATTGCAGTTGCATTTGTACGTGCTGATTTTGCTGTTGTTGATGGTTGTGGCCATGTTGTTGCGCTGAACCAGTCAAATTCGGCTGATACAAATCGCTGGCGTTAGTGTAGTAGGTCGTGGCACCATCGCCGGCGGCTGGCGCCTGGGTGATGGCAGGCGCTTCGATAATGGCTGGGGAGAGGCCCGTAAGATCGGTGCTGGACGCCCATTGGATATCTTGTCCGCTGCCGAGGCCGTAGACGTACAGGTGGCGTATTGCGTTGGTCGTTTGCGCCAGTTACAGTTGCGCGGCCTCGTAGGCGCAACTGGGCGGCTAGGTGATGTAGTGTTGTTACACTGTAGTTGTACCAATTATGATGTGCTGTTCAATTGTAAGGGTCACCAATTATGTGGCGTCTGATGCACCACATTTATATAAAATTACTGATTATTTATTAAGATAACTCAAAAGACTTCTTCACTTGTTGGCGTCTATACCAGAAGTGACGCTTCTTAAAAACTAAAAGCTTAGAATTCAGTTGAAACTGTAAATTTCCAAGAAGAATATAAAGAGAATGAAATAATAGAATAACTGACAAACAGTGCTGCCAGATGTGGTACGACTTGTCTGTGTGCCCACAGCACCATCAAACATGTCAACACATTAATTATATTTATATATTTTGAAATTTGAAATTGAAATTTAAATACACGATGTTATGAGCAAAGTTGATATTATGTTGTCGATTCAAAAGTCTTGTTTTAATGCGTTCTTCAATTCGAGTGGAACTGAGAGTATAAATACCGTCAAATGTTTGACAGCAAATAAGTGGTAAACTTTTATATGGGAAAATGGACTACGACAAACATTTTAAAACCAAAGTCAGCTCAATCGGCCCAGCCATTCTCGAGTTTTAATCAGACTAACGAACAACAATTCATTTTTATTTATATAGATAGATAGAGATCATATAAAAATAGTAAAACCCCTCTTTAGTTGAGTTTTAATGCGAAGTTACATATACATATGTATATGTACCCATATATGACAATATATAGATATAGACGAGAACACATGACGGATTTAGAGGAAAAAAATAATTATTTCATCAATTTAGCGACTAAAAAAAATAGTATTTAAAAAAGCTGCCCAGACCCGGATTTGAACCCATAACCCTTGCATCATAGCTGCAGACTCTAACCACTGAGCTATTGCTGTATATAACAAAGGTTGGCAAAATTAACAATATACATATGCAAGGGACAAGAAAACTTTGGTTTTCAGCAGCATTGTTATCGAGTAGAAAACAAAAGAATATAGAAAATCAGAGCATAATATAACATTGTCATCCATTAACCAATATACATACATATGTACATACCGTTACCTTTTCTACAATTATTTTACCATATGCATTTTTTCATATTATTTATCACATTACGTGTAATTAATTGTGATTAAAATTGTATAGTTATATTTTTGATTAAATATCGTGCTAAATAATATTTAAATTTAAAGAAAATGGAAGTCGTCGTTACTGTGTCAAACAAAGGAAGTGATAAAATATTTTTGGATGGTTTTGATTACCATTTTCATTCCAAAAATTAAAAGAAGAAAGAGTTCCGCTGGTCGTGTGCGCAAAGAAAATCCCTAATGTGTAAAAGTGTTGTTGTGACAAAGGAAAATAGTGGCGATCATGTAATACAACGCGCTCCTACTGCCCATAATCATGATCCAAAGGCCCATCAAGTATCTGTGGCACAGGCGAACAACAAAGTAAAGGATTTGAGTAC
>NW_026090307.1:0-18735 GCF_024586455.1 Bactrocera neohumeralis
ATATTTCTCAAATTTGGTCAAAGGACTTTCGCGCCATAAAAATTCTATGATATTCGCGATCCTTTTCAGCAATTTTTATTTGTCTGAACATTTTTTCCACATCAGCAGTGATAACTACTTTCCGAAATCTCCATTTGAGAAGACTGTCAAATATGTCTCTCTGTAGTTTAGGACCGGAAAACATGATGTCATTGAGGCTTTTTCCATTCGAAGATTTTGCAGATGCAAAGCGCAACTTCGTTGTTAAGCTGTTTTCTCGTATTACAGCATGGTAATATTTACCTTTTAAGTAATCATTTCCTTATATTCGTTGATGAACTTATTTATTATAGCTTTTTTGAAATTTATTTTCCAAAGAAACGATGCGCGCCACAGCTTGTTTGCGAGAACCACCCAAATCTTTATCTTATTTGAAGGGGATTTTTACAATAAATCGCCCATCATCATCATTTTTGGTGGTTTCTTCATACTGCTTTAAACATGCATCACTTTCTTCGATATTGTTTTCACCTGGTATTTCCTCCAGTTCCCAAAATCCCTCTAGGTTGGTAGTCGTGGATGTTATCTTACTGAATTTCTTTTGTTTGATGATTCCGGATAAAATCCAACCGAATTTTGTTGCTTGTCCAAGGACTCCGTCACTTTTTTTGACACCGTCTTCAATGATTTGGCTAAAAATGTCTTTATCATGTCTATTAGGGTGTGTCATTCTGAGTCAACCTTTTTTTTTTCAACTGAAAAACAGGCTAAAAGCTTTCGAAAATGTGAAAAAGAAAGTCAGTCAAAAGATAAGCTTTTAATATTAATATTAAGAGGTGCCTCTTTAAAATTTTCTGTTTTCCATATAAATAACATGGATAGAAATCATTTTTTTGTGGTGGTTTTTGTGCGGAGGTTATTATATGTGCACGCGATGGCTGCCAGTAGGGATGGTAAACTCGATTCCGATTCTGTTTTGCTATTACGGCTTACGTATCCGGTTCCTTATCCACAGTATAAGGCTTTATAATACTCAATTGTTGAGTTTTATTGTCGCTCAAAATATTGAGTATGTTAAGTAAAAGTTATTGCTGCGCTGCGTCACTTATTCCTTACCTCGGGTGGAGAGTAATAAGTGATAGGCACTGCTTTTTACTTGAAATATTTCCTTTTTTTATTTTCATTTACTCCTTACCACTGGTGGGGGGAAGTAAAAAATATAAGTAAAAATAATGCTGAGATTGTATTTCAAATCTGATTTTACTTTTGTTCAGCAGTTCCTTTTATACAAAATTCTTGTTTGTTTTTAAATTAATTATCCGACCAAGGCATAACACAAGTGTGTTGGTCTTATATAAAAGTACACGTATTATTTTTATAAGCAAATGCATTTGTATACATTTGCTAGTGTGCATCTATTACATTTTTATTTCCCTACCAACCACGGTTACCCACTTGTGTCAAATATTTCGATACAACTACACATTTTTTCTCTACGTACTAACACCAACTCACATTTTCGGGTTATTTTTTGTTTACCTAAATGCGATGAAAAAAAGTTTCTTTCATTTCTGAATTTGTTTGAATGAGTGCGAAGGAGAAAACATAATTGTCAATAGTGCCAAAAGAAAATCCCAAAAAGGGTAATGAAAAAACGATTGAAAGACGCATGTCATTCGTGATCGTACCATCGTAAAGGAGGCTAGTTCAACAAGAAGGAAAGTGAATGATTTTTATGTGATTTTTTTTTTAATAATTTGCAAATAATTTGTTTTCAGAATGAATTGGAAATATCAGCTGCAGCAATATCATCAGAAGCAGCAAATTTCAATTGTTAAGTAAGTATGTGAAAAAAAGTGTGTGTTGTTTGAAATTGGATTGCGCAGTTCATTATAATACGCAAAAATAATTACATATGTACATAAGTATGTATTTTATGTTTTTAAGGCGGCCTGCACAATCCAATATAATATGTGAAAACAAATGTTTGTTTTATATTTTAAATGATCAAATAATATTATTATTTTCTTTTAGATATTATTATGATTTTTATTTAATTATTATTTCCTTTCAGATTTTATCACAATTTTTATTTAATTAAATTTTGCTTTCAGAGTAAATTCTATTTGTATTCAAAGTATTTTGTTTTGTTAGATAATATTAATCTTTTCTTTCATATGTTATTATCATTTTATAAAATTAATCTTTCTTTTTCTTTTAGCTATTACAAATTCAATGTAATTATTATTTATTTTCAGGTATAATTAATCTTAATTTTATTGTTATCTTTTTTAGATATTTGTCTCTTGTTTTCAGGTACCAATAATGTTTCTCTTTAATAAATCTTTTCTCAGATATTAATTATTTTTTTTTTATTAAATATTTTTTTATTTATATAAATTACTAGCTGTTACCCTGTGCGTTTCGCTACACCTAACTCGATTAAAACTCTTAAGGATTTTTACTTTGTGTTTTATTTATTGTTGTAAAACTGTTACTTATTTATAAAACATTTATAAAATATATTGGTTTTGGTTTTTCCACCTGGCGCGTAAATGAATAAGCACCTTGGTGTTGCCACTCTCGAGCATGCGACGAACAATTGGCCGTGGGAGAATCACGGTTCTTCCAAATTGACGCCGCACACTTGAAACGTTTGCCCTTGCGATTTGTTGATGGTCATCGCAAAGGCAAGACGTACTAGAAACTGCAAGCGCTTAAATTCAAACGGCATCTTGATTTAAAACGCTATCAAGCGATGTACATATATGTTGTAGCTTCTCCTGGCAGTTTTTCTTGAATGGCAAAATTGATTTCGTTGACGTGTACATTTTTCGGTGCCAATATTGCGCGTTCACTTAAATAATCGTGGCGTTGATAGTGTTGAATAATATTCGGAAATACACTTTCAATCAATTCTTTTTCGATTGTAAAAGTGTACAAAAGTTGTTGGGCAATGTGATCAAATCGGTACCATCGATTGGTATTTTGCCTTCGCCAATGTCCAACACCTGCTTCGAAAACGCCGCTGCGGATCGATCATTTTGCAATTGGACTCGCATGTTGATGGTAAGAGTCAGCCTTTGAACATGTCTCCACAAAACTGACGATTTTAAGCATAAGTTTATTTTGTCGGCAGGAGTTGATCGAGGAATGACTGATAAAGTTTGCCGAAAATCGCCGGATAATAAGATTAATGCTCCGCCAAAAATTTGTTACTTTTGGCGTAAATCTTGCATTGTTCTATTGAATGCTTCTAATGACTTTTTGTTAGCCATTGGGCACTCATCCCATAGAACTATTCCAGCTCCTTGCAAAACTTTTGCCATTGTTGAATTCCTCGATATGTTGCACGTTGGTGTTTCAACGACTTGTATGTTCAACGGTAATTTCAACGCAGAATGTGCAGTTCGGCCGCCATCAAGTAGAGTAGCAGCGATGTCTGACGAAGCAATTGCCAGCGCAATTTTCTGCTGTGACTGTATAGTAGCAAGAATCAAAGAGATCAGAAACGTTTTCCCTGTACCACCGGGCGCATCAAGAAAGTAGAATCCACCGGCGTTATTGTCAACCGCTCGTATAATCTTATCATAAGCATTTTTCTGCTGAATATTCAATTTGGTAATGTTAGCTTGTATGAAAGCACGCAATTCATTGCAATCGTATTGTTGTTCACGTTGAAGCTCATGGTCAATGACTGGGCGCAGTAATGCCAAGTTGCGCAAATGCCTTATTAGCAATTGTAAGGCACAGATCTTCAACCAATATCAAAGCAGAATTATACATTTGTAATGTATATAGCAAGTCTGCGTCCGATGCTCGATTACGCGCCAAAATTAATAAGTCCTCGATCATGCAGTCTTTGTACTTATTCCACAGTTATTGCGGATTTGACGGAAGGCATGTAGATATTATTATGGCGAATAGTACGCGTATTTGTTTTGGATGAGATGTGAGTGATGCGTCATGAAGTGCGGTGTCCCAATGCATATCATCTTCTAACAAATGCAATCGCTGACATGCTTCACGATACGTCGCACACAACTGACCGTCAACAGTTTTCATATCATCAAATGATCTTGGTCCGCGCACGTTGACTAATAGCAGACGCAAATAAAAACATTCGGCGTTGTTCGGATGGATGGTGTAAATGCGTCTTATGGCATCGGTTTTACGGGCATTTGGACCGTCAACACGCTCCCCTTGCTTTCGTCGTCGAAATGTTTTCGATGATGGATTCCAAGTGAAATATTGTGGTATTTCGGAATATAGCAATGTTCTTGCAAATTCATCGTTTTCAGACAACTCGAAAAAGGTAGTTAGTGTTGTCCCCGGTGGTCGTGGTAGGGTATGCATATTTGAAGTACATAAATAAAAATGGAAAAATTAACCTAAAACGACATCTTAAACTATGTATTTTACCCACACACGCATATGCAATAAGACCCACCAACAGTGTATTTGAGAACCGCATGGAAGCACTTACGAAACAATAACAATACTAACTTGCTTTGTGTGTGTTGCACGGTCAGCAGAAAACACAAAATCGGTTCGAATAAATGTAGTAAATCGATAGAATTAAATCTGGAATAAACACACAATGTTGAAACCAGCGTTTGAAAAACTACGCTACTCTCGCAGCATTTCATTTTACTCTTGCTACCGCTCTCACTTTGTCGGGAGCCGCAGCACAGCCTTAGCATAATAATGTAAAGTAGGTGCTCTATTCTGCTCCGAGTTTTGTTAGGTAAAAAACTATAGCTGGAGCGGGAGCAAAAAATTAAATTCTGCGCTATGCTCTGGCGTAGCGGTAGCAAAAAATTGGGAGCGGTAGCACAGCAGAGCAAATGAAAATTTTCATGTGCTTCAGCTCCCGAATGTGTTTGTTGTTGTTTTTTTTCTTTTTTGCTATTTTCTGGCATTTACAAGTATGGTACAAGTTGGTATATAAAAGAAAGTCGTTTATAACTCAAGAACAGCTGAACCGATTTGGCTTAAAATTTGTGGGGAGGTAGTTTAGAAGCACGGTAAGGACATAGGATACATTTTATCTCTTTATGCTAAAATTCAATACAGCTCATAAATACAAAAATTATATTTCAAATCATAAGCATTTATTCAAAATTTATGTAAGAATCATTTGAAAATTTTAGTAATTCAAAAATAGAAAGAAATAAGTAAAAATTTTCATTTCCAAACATGCTTAGTATATGGGTTATACTGATTTTGCTTCTTAACCAGGAAGTTTTTTTTTTAAGACGAGCCCGTCCGATATATTTAATATCACAACAAAAAATGGCATTGGAATTTTCATCGTCAAGGCACTGCGGATACTTTGCTAGATTATTGGTCAAGGACGCAAATGCATTCATAACAAACCAAACGCGATATCTAACGTAAAGATAAAGCGGAATAATTGGAGTGTTGATAAAAAGGTTTATTATAATTTTAGATATACAGAAATCTTTTCGATTCTTTGCAATATACATTGAAGGATGTATATGCGTACAATTTCAAACTGATTCTTCCTAAAAAATGATAAAATTACTAAATATTGGGAATGGTAGAATAGAACTGCAAATACACAGTGCAATGGATTAACACATTCGCGTAAATTGCGGGAATTCCCGTCATTCATGTTTCCTTCAATAAAACAATTGCGGGAATTCCCGAGCTATATTCCCGCAATTTCTTCCGCACATATAAAAATGCCATAAAATACCTCTGATCTGTAGGAATTCAAAGATAAAAATCAGGATTGTAGTGTATTTTCTATGGAAAATTTTTACATGCCTCGGTCCAGTTCTTAATGTAAATATTTAGGGCTAAAATTTTCAGGGAATTTTTTTTTGGGGTATTTCCAAGGAAATTTCGTCACGGGACTGAAAAAAATGAATAGTTCAAAAAAAAAACACTCTAATGTATATAAAAAGGGGGAAAGTATATGTACATAGTTAAAATTTATTTCGAAAATTCATAGTAATTGAGTATTGTAATACATTTGGAATAGATGATGTTTTTGGTAATATAAAATTGGTAAATATTTTACATAATAAAAAAAATGTATAATTTATTCAATTATTATCTAATTCACTTTATTAATATATTTCTTAAAATATTTGATTTTAGATTTATAAAGGCACTTGACGCAACAAGTGCCAAAATGATTTGCATAACATTGTTTTGTTTGAATTATTCAATTAATTCAAATATTATGCCAGAAAATAGCAAAAAAGAAAAAAAAACAACAAACACATTCGGGAGCTGTAGCACATGAAAATTTTCATTTGCTCTGCTGTGCTACCGCTCCCAATTTTTTGCTACCGCTACGCCAGAGCATAGCGCAGAATTTAATTTTTTGCTCCCGCTCCAGCTATAGTTTTTTACCTAACAAAACTTGGAGCAGAGTAGAGCACATACTTTACATTGTTATGCAAAGGCTATGCTGCGGCTCCCGACAAAGTGAGAGCGGTAGCGATAGCATAGCAATAATTTTAGAAATTTTGCTGCTACGGTGTAGTAAATGAGAACCCTGGTTGAAACACTTTTTTTTACACACATCGCACATTTTCAAGCGACAATCGAACCGCATGGCATCACATATGAAACAACAACAATACTCACTTGCGTTGTGTTGTACGCAGAACGTTGAAATCTGAGAAAAATACACACAATGTTGAAACTTTTTTTTGATACACTCAGTGCATTCGGAACACTTACGTTCTGTATGTCTTGTTAGCTTGACAGGCATCCATAGAAAGAACGAATGACAGGCAAAAACGATCAACATGCGATGTCAATGTTTTTTATTAATTGTAAACATCCGCCAGTTGTTTCGTTTTTTGTTTTTTTTTTGCACAACGTGCAATGATACACACATTAAATTTCTTATGTGCACCCTCCCAACAGACCCCAATCACCCCTGAAAATTTCATTGAAATCGGGCAAGCCGTCTAGGAGGAGTATGCGAACAGGAAGTTTTGCCACTTAATTTTATATATATAGATAACAAATTTTATGTGAATATGTAAAAAATAAAATAAAATAAAAATTTTAAGAATTAAAAAGTTTTGTTTGAAATTTTAAGAAATTTTAAAAGTAGGAGGTCTTCCTCTTCCTCTGCTTCACCCGGCGGGTACTGCGTCGAATATTTTCAGAGCTGGAGTGTTTTCGTCCATCCGGACAACATGACCTAGCCAGCGTATTCGGGGAATACTTAGCAATTACTTATCTTGCTAAAAAAACGGTTAGGTTTGAGAAAAAAGATAAGCTTAAAAAAGTTCATCAAAAGTGAACTTTTTAGAGCGGTAAGTGGACGCTCAAAATCGGTCAACTTAGCCGAAGGTTTAACCTTCTCGCGAGTTAACTTTTACGCGATTCTACTGTATTTCCACTCATAACTTCGAATTAGTAAATAATTTCGTCCATCTTGGAACCAGCATCAATATCAACATTAACGTCAGTCTCGAAATCCAACGCAGAACTAACTAACTCGGCTATAATCGCGTAAGTGGTTTCAACGCTAGTAAGGAAGAAAAATAATTACCCAGACATTAAATTTTACTTCCGAGATGGTGTAAGAGGGTCCTATGGGAGCCGATGTGAAAATTTGGACTTGGCACAGCGTAGCATTCTTTTCAGATTCCTATACTACAGTGTGAAAATGGGCGAAGTCGGTCCACAACCACACTTACTTCCCATATAACACAATTTTAAACTCGGTTTTATGTTTTCACTTTCCAGAACACAAATAAGGAAGAAATTGATATAACGGGCTGAAACTTTGCACTAAAATATCTTTAAAATATGCAACCTTATGGCCAAAAGTTATACAAAGCCAGACAAAACTGTTCAAGTTCCGAGGTATCGAAAATGTGGACCCCAGTATCAATTGTTGTACAGTTGTCACTTGATATTGCCATATTAGGGGGATTCTCTTGCCCTTGCAAAACCCTTGCATGGTGTACGAATTGCAAAATTTTCTTTTTGGGTGCTCTCTTGACCTTGCATATTTCGGTATAGGATTTTTGCATTTTGTGTCATCGTGTAATCTTGCAAGAGCAAGAGAATCCCCCTATTGATAGTTGTCAGTGAAAACTCATCGTAAACACACATTCTAAGTCCGAACGACTTAGATTCCACAACGCACAAATGTGTTTTCAAAATGTTTTCAATGTCGGTCCGAACATAGTATAAAATGCAAAACAAAGTATTATTAAAAAATTCGAAATTGAGTGCTTTATAGATTACAATCCACTACTTCAAATTACATACATAATTATAAGTATATATGTCCAACATTTAAAAGTTCTACTTTCAGATATAACCCAGTTTTAACCAATATTTATATTTTGTTTCACTTATGTTCTCTTTTATATAGATTTTCTTTCTTCCTCCTGTAAATTTCCGAAAATGTTGTTCCGTTAATTTGCATTTTAGGTGATGATATACTCTATATAACTCATACACTGACCGTCAAATTCGGTACAAGTTTGTTAGAAAAATAAAAATCATTTTATTTATTAACTATTATCATGCAACATACTTAAAAAGTTGTCCCTATATTTTATTAAGGTGCCTTACATACAATCACATGGAGTAAAGTCAGCCGGATGTTCGAAAGTCCTGATCTTAGTTATGTGTACTCTAAGTCAAGTTTTCGCCCAATGTTATCTATTTTATTTGCAATGATACAGTGTTCTGAGTAAAACAGGCTCTGTAATTTTCATTGAGATAACTCAAATATTGGCCGATATATGCAGTAGTCACCCAGAAGTTAGAAAATCTTTATATTAGGTGTAGTATGGTTCTCAGGGAAGTACTGACCCAATTGAACCCATTTTTAATACACAGAGTAACTATTGTCAGGAAAGAATTATATCTGGATTCCAATTGTATATCCCTTACTTAGACCAATATTTTCGGTCAAAAGTCAACTATTGATACTGGGGTCCTCATATTCCTTATCTAGGTGCTTGAACAATTTTGGTTGGATTTGGCATACTTTAAAGGAGTTGTTAGTGCAAATTTTCAGGCCGTTATATTATTTGCTTCTTGATTTGTGTACTGGAAAATGAAAGAATCAAATGGAATTTAAAATTGTGCTCTATTGGAAGTAGGCGATATCGCCCTGTGACATATATAGATATTGAAATTCTACCAGAATATATGAATATGAACGTAGGGATATGAAAATTAAAGAAAACTCGAAGTTTAAATGTATTGAATGAAATGTTTTGTAATGTGATGTATAATGGTATTAAATTTCAATTGAAAATGATTAAAAAAAATGTATTAATTGGACCTAATAAGCTTAATTCACTTTATTAAGTATTGAAAGTTCAAAAGTAAGTTGTTTTAATATAATATAAAGTCATAAAAATAGATTTAATTAGTTTCGGTATTTATGGCAAAAATTATCATTTTCTCCGATCGGGCTATGATGGCAAATGATGTAAAAAACGCCTTTGAGGTGCTCTTACTTTGGAATAAGTTGGGCATCCCTTATCCCTGGACTGAACGATAGAGCGTAAGCGTACGTGTGAAGATAACTTGCAAAATTGTGCTAAGAAATGCCGACCACTATAGAGTCATAACTTGTCGGTATATGCATATGTATATGTAAGTGCCACAATAGTGCTCGGCATTTCTTAGCTCAATTGGGCATGATAATTTTCACGTACACTCTATCGCTCAGTTGTTGACGAAAGCATTGTACAAATCCACAAGTTACAAAAGAATCAGCTGATTTCCAGGAGCTGAGATCACATGATCGAAATCTGTCCTTTTTGATACAGAGATGTAAACAAAAGGAATTTAGTACAACTACTTCTTTGTGGACATGAATTTATATTGGAAAACCTTAATGAATACGTTCAAGAATGTTTTCGAAAAAAAAGTTTATTACATATTTATTGCCTTTCCTCGCCAGCTCTGAAGTCGAAATGTAGGCGCATTACCGATCTCTTTCGGGTGTTCAGTTTCCCAGGAGACCGATTTTCACTCATATAAAATACATATATACTAATAAATCAATGTACTCGTATTAATAAATGCAGGGTGGTCGTAATTAAAATTAATCTTATTTTTTTATATTTATAATGAATTTTAATGAACCAAATATGTACCATTTTGGCTGACCACTATTCCATCAGTGTAAAACTTTTCTGGTTTCTCGGCGAAAAACTGCGATAAGTAATTTTCACAGGCTTCTCTTCTGCATTGACCGAAGCAAATGGTAGTCCGAAGTCAGGGCTATTTGGTGGATGCATCAAAACTTCCCAGCCAAGCTTTCCCAGAGTCATCAAAGATGTACTTACATATGTCTTCTAGCGTTGTCCTGATGGAAGACGAAGCCCTTTCCGTTGACCAGTTCTGGCCGTTTTTTCGAATGCTTTCTTCAATCTCATCAGTTTTTGACAGTAAAATGTAGAATCAATCGTTCGACCAGGCTGGAGCAGCTCATAGTGGATAATTCCAATCCCACCAAACACTAAGTATAACATTTCGAGGCATCAATCCTGGCTTTGCGACCATTTGTTGAGATTCACCACGCTTGGACCATGATCCTTTTCGCACATTATTGTCGTAGTTTATCCACTTTTCGTCTCCATTCGACAATGGTTCACAACTGTTTGATGAGGAATGTTAAGTTCCTTAGCGATGTCATGGCTGTTTATTTGATTTTTCTGGCCAATCTTTTCCATAATTTCATCAACTTTTTCAACGATAGATCGACCAGAGTGAGGTGCATCTCATTGGTGGCTTGCGTGGCAAAAATTTCAAAATATAGCGAAATTCTTCATTATTTGCACTTATTTTTGAACAACCGTAACTTTTTTTTCCCGAATTAATTTTTTTTGGTTAAATAAAGCTTAAAATCTCACCTTCCCATCACTATGTGGTATGACACAATGTGATTGGTAGCACTGGAGGTATACGACTTCAACATCTATTGACAAAATACGAGAGTACTTTTTTGACTACACAATATAATTAGAAGAAATGCATATACACATATACAATCAGATACAGGTATAAATATTAACTACATTACCAATATAGGTCGAAATATTAGCATTAAATAATTTACACAAAATAAAAATTTAAACAAAATAATAATGTATATGCATTCTTATATGTATGTAAATATACAAAATTAGGTATAATACAGGAACAACAATAATAATAGTCAAAATAATTTACTAAATAATAAGTAATATTTACAAATTAATCACAATCACCCATAGCGATATACTAAAAAAAAAACATATCAAGTGGTGGAGAAAAGGATCTTATACATCATACAGAAAAAATAAAATTGAAAAATTTAATAATACATATTTCTATTTAAACAAAACTATGTAAATTTAATCTTTATGAATTTAAATAATCGAAAAATATTTGAATATGGAATAAAAACATTTTTAATGTTCTTAATTTTAAAACATGACACGGAAACACACTACCGCAGATGCCAAATGTGAGTTTTTATACTCTTGCAACCAGTTGCTACAGAGTATTATAGTTTTGTTCACCTAACGGTTGTACGTATCATCTAAAACTATTCCAGATAGATATAGGGTTACATATTAAATATATAAATGATCAGGATGACGAGAAAAGTTGAAATCCGGTTGACTCTCTGTAGCTATAACGTGAGTAAAAATTTAAATATCTTGATTATATGGGTTCCTTGGTATAAAGAAAAATTCAACTTCCTAGATGGGCGTAATCGGACCACTGCCATGCTCACAAATCGCTTTTAACCGAAAAGCTATAGAGTGCCATAACTAAGCACTTAATTAAGATAAAAACTGTAATTTGGCTCAGGGGATCGCAGTAGTAAGAGGCACCTGTGAAGAAAAAATTAAAATTCTGCTCACTCTTCTCAAAACTACTAAAAGCGGGATAAATCAATAAAGTAAGAAACTTTAAAATTTACCGCCGGGATAGTATGACAAGGCTTTACATATAGGGCCGGATTAAAAATTGGACGATGGGCGTAGCACAGCCCACTTTTTGGTGAAATACCATATCTCGATACCCGACTGACTGATTTCGACAAAATTTCGAACGTTGTATTCTTTTCATATTCCTATGTCACTCTGTGAAAATTAGTGAAATCGGACAATAAACACGCCTACTTGCTTTTTTACTTGAGCCACCGTTATGACAATCAATAAAAAACGGATAATGAGACTGGCAAATTAGCGATTCAGAAATATGTAATGTTATAAAGTGGATTGACAAAAGAGCGGTTACAGCTTTATCTAACTTGAATGATCAGGACAAAATTATCAAGGTAAATCAGTACTTAGGAGTGGTTCATTAAAGGAAAATAATCTGCCAGTTTGCCTCCTCAAAACAAAATCCTGTTTCCATGAATTTCATAAATAAGCCCAGCACATAATGTGCAATGGTATAAAAATTTTACCACGTCTGTGAACCGATTCCTGCATGGATCTAGTTTTTTTTTTATATAAATAGCTGAAACTAATGAAATTAAATCTTAATATATAAAAATCACGTGTCACGTTGTTTGTTTTCGATGGACTCCTAAACTACTGAACCGATTTTAATGAAATTTTTAACACTGTGTGCAGTTTGGTCCAACTTGAAAGAAAGGATAGTTTATAACTCTCCTTATAGTCGCATTATTTATTTATTGCAAATTATTTGTTTATTGTATGGTGGCGCTAACAGCGGTATTAAATAAGTGCCGTATGTTACAGTAGATGGCGCTACATTTCTTTCTAAATTTTCATGGATTTACAGCCCTATTCTCATGCCCTCACAAAAGTCACCAACCTCACTACAGTGATGTTTCTCACTATAGTGAGGGTTACCTTATTCTGGCGAAAATTCAAAAGCTCAAATGCTCACTATTATCACAAATAACTGTGACGTGTGAAAGCAGCCATCATAATAGAAAACATGTGTGTTTTTTTTTGTTTTACATCAATATTTGACATTTTTTAAAAAATATTTGAGTGTTATAGTTAGCATGTAGGAACAGTTCTTTGTGTATGCGGCAATTGTTGAGGAGGAGGAATCGGGGAGTAGGAGGAAAATTTTGAAGGGTTTACGAGACAAAAGCGATCCTTTTACTATGCAAGACACAAAATTTATAAGTACATTTCGATTCCCAAAATCGCTATGTAAAGTACTTATAGGTGAATTGGTGCCGCATGATGTGCAGAAGTCGAGTATATCTTTTGATCTGCGTTTCCTGGCGTTTGTGTTTTTACGGGCATGGCTCTTACAAAAAATGCGTTGGTAATAGTTATATGCTTTGGGATCAAGGGCACAATCGGCTCAATCGATTGTACCTATATTGACAGACGCCACTACTCCTCTCTCACTTTTCATGAACCGGAAAGGATTTTATAAGTTAATGATAAGTTAATTAGAACAGCGTGTGAAATATAATATCAAACTCTGCCTAATTAAAGCAAAAATTTTAGAAAGCATTTTCAAATCTACTGCATCTGATAATTGAACAAAAATTAAATAAAATATTTCATTAGGCACCAGAGTTCAATTTTATGATTTTCTACTATCGCTTATATTGTTTGCAACAATTATTTCCATCTGTTTTTATGAATGCATAAACAAATATTGGATTTATTTTTGATTTATTGGTTATCAGCGATATGCATATGTAGATGATAAGCAATGTACGCAGTAGGTGGATTTTTCTTTGCTTATTTTTATTAAAACAGCTGTTTGACAGCGAAAAGCTTTTTACCTCCCGTGGTGACTTTTTTAAGCTTTTTTCTTATGAGGTTTGAGCAAGAATAGCCTCACAAAATATGCCTCTCAACTCAGTTGAGAGGTTTTTTCAGAAAAGGGCTGTTAGGCTGTCAAAACAAAAGCTGCCACTTGCTAAAAACATTAAATGAAAATGCGTTGTTTGAAGTTTATATTATTTGTGGTAAAGTTATACGAATCCAATCGACTCCAATATTCTAAATTTAAGAAAAAATCACATACAATCCGTGAAATAAATAAAGTTATGTACATATGTATGGTCAGACAAATAAGCAATGCTGCCACTCTTTTCCTGTAAATCTTCCTCGAATTTGGGAGATTTCAGATGAATTTAGGAAATCGCAGAGTTGATTTCTGCATGTATTTCCTAAATGCAAAAAAAAATTTCATTTAGTTGCATTTAGGTATAGAATTTTGTATGGCTAATGCCCGGTTTCACAGTCCATACTTAAGTTGTGCCTAAATAAAATCTTAGCTAAGTATTTTTGCAAACTGAGTAGTCGTTTGCGTTTCACAGTCAATGCTTAATTTCTATAAAATTTTATTATGATCTATGGCAACGTTATGGGCAACATATGTTTTACAAATGTCATTCATAAAAATATGTTTGAAATATTTAAATTATAACAGACAATACATAAATTTGCGAGGAAAATTATATCAAAAATTGATGAAAACAACAAAAGAACCCCAAATTTCATCACTAGCGAGTCGGAGCACCTATGGGAACTGAAGGAAAAGTATAAGCTGTTATTGAATGCAAACGAACGGAAACTTTCCCTACGCTACGAAAGATGTCGCTGAAAATTCAAAGCAAATTCAAAACAAAAATCAGCTGTTATTTAAGCATTGCTTAAGCCTCCCATAACCTAAGTATGAACTGTAAAACACAATTTTCCTGTTTTATTATATATTAAATAAAAGAAAGTTGTGTTAGTTACACCATTTATAACTCAAGAACAGCTGAACCGATTTGGTTGAAAATTGGTGGAGAGGTAGTCTAGAACCGGCGTTAGGACATAGGATACCTTTTACCTCTTTATACCAAAATTTAATAAAACTCATAAATACAAAATTTATATTTCAAATCATAAGCATTTGTTGAAAATTCATGTTTGTAGAAATCATTTGAATATATGCGTACAATTTTAAACAGATTCTTCGTCAAAAATAATACAATTGCTAAGTATTTGGAATAGTAGAAAAAAACTGCAACCAAATACGCAGTGAAATAGATTATAACTGGCTCAGTAAAACTGATGTTATAACCTTTCCAGCGACTTTTTCGTCTTTCCACGCCTAAGAACCGGTTCATCATGTGCAGTCCACTAGAATAACTGTCGATTAGACTTCAGTGGGAAATGATGGAGCTATGTTTCTATCGTCAAACACCGACGCAAAAATGCGGTTTTATTACGATTAAAGAGCACTCAAACTTCTCAGAATCAGTTATTCGTTGTGTTTGTTGGATTATGAACTTGCGAGGCACACACTTTGCCCAGAGCTTTCGCCTCTTTAAGCTTAGCAAATATCTTTTCATCGGCGGATTTCCATGAGCCAAAATACAACAGTATTTTCACAAAAAAGGCAATGCTTCATTGACACACGAAATGTTTTATGATCCATTTTTTTGTAAACTAACACAAGCTGCTTCTCAAAAATTCAAAATCTCCTTAACTAATAGTTATAATCCAACTAATAGAAATCATATACATAGATGGTAGTTGTAGTATTTTCAGCCACAGTGAAGCGTGGACGGGTCGTCTAGTTACATTACAAAAATTGAGAAAGTCTCAACAAGTCTTAGGTTCGAACAGGGTCGTCAATATCAATAGAAACTTGGCTTGCGTGAAAGCAAAAGATGACCATTTCGAATAAATATTTTGCATCACGCGTTTAATAAACATATTAATTTGAATTTTTATGATTTTGAGCCAATTTCGTTAATTTTAAACACAAGAATACATTGTTATTAAAGCGAGATTGAATTTGATTTAATTAAATTTATCGGATGAAAGCATGGCTCCATAGTGCCATAAGTAAACGTAATATTCCTTATTGCTTTGATATGTTGAAACGTCCGGATTTCATGAATTCCTCATGAAAGTTTTTCGATTTTTTTTAATTAGGATATTAAACATGTTTTCAATCTTTCTTTCATTGATTTTGCTATTTATAATCGTATATAAATCGTTACAAAATATATAAACATCATTAGTATATTAAGAGAAACATTTTCCATAAACTAGCAATGACATAGTAAACTTTAAACAAAATTCCTCATTTTCCATTTCAGTTTTCGTTAGTTATAATATTCTTTTTATTGTTCTTATCAAAAAAAAATTAATAAGCATTATTTAAAAATTGATCTTCAACAATTTGTTACGCATAAACTTATATTAGCTCTTTATTTTATTTGTTCAAATTTTTTATTTTGTTCCCTAATTTTTGTACAACTTTCCTAATAATTTTAAAATACACACTTCTTAATTCTTACTACAATTTCTTACATTAAATATTCTTTAATGTATTCTGAAACATGTTCTTTTATCTATAATTTACCATGAATTTGAGCATTAGCTCTTATTTCCAAAAATGTACATTTAAGGTTTAGCATTGAATACTTTAAATATATACGGATAAATTCTTTTTTTTGCGATTTTTTAATTTTTCTGCATCCATTTAAAAATTGTTCCATTTTGGAAATTTCCACTAATTTTTCTAATAATTTTAGTTATTTGAGTTACGCCTTAAAGAATTCTGAATTTCTATTATTGTATTTATTAGAACAATATCACCATGATCAGGAGTGTTCTGTACAAATTTGCGATTTAAGCGTCAGTTAGAATTAATTATGTTTTTACTTTTTATTCTGAATGGTCAATGTCAGAATTGTCTTGCAATATTTTATTAATATATTTTAATTAATTTATTATTATAATATTTCTTCGTCAATATACGTTAAAATCATTACTGGAAATAAATTCCCATAAACTTTATATAACATATATTTATTGTTCTAACTTCACAAATGTGGATTCATACAATCCAGAGTAACGTAAAGGGCCAGCTCGAGACAATTCACCGCCTTAGGCAAATGTTAAATTCTGCGCTCCTTCTAAGCCAATTTTGCTTTAACAAAGAAAAGTTATAGCTATTAATATCTATTAAGGTAATTTTTCCAAAAGTTCAACATACTACGATTTTCAACTCCCAATTCCAATCAGTTGAATTAAAGATGAAACAATTCAACGCAACTCCTTTTTGGTGTTACGAACATCAACTATTTCAAGTCGAAATTTCATTATTGCTGCCATCTAGGTAACCTATCATTTGACAGATAACTATATAGTTGAAAATTTTTAAACGTAAAATAAAAACAATTAAATTCAGTTATTGCTCACGAAAAGGTGAATAATTTTTAAAACGAACTTTAGTCTTGAATTATAATAAGATGACAAAAATGTTGGGACCGAAATGGATGTACTGCGTGATCACTCAAATCCATTTGAACTTCTTAATATCAAGTAAGCAAAAGTTTTCTTCTTCTTCTTAATTGGCGTAGACACCGCTTACGCGATTATAGCCGAGTTAACAACAGCGCGCCAGTCGTTTCTTCTTTTCGCTACGTGGCGCCAATTGGATATTCCAAGCGTAGCCAGGACCTTCTCCACCTGGTCCTTCCAACGGAGTGGAGGTCTTCCTCTTCCTCTGCTTCCCCCGGCGGGTACAGCGTCGAATACTTTCAGAGCTGGAGTGTTTTCGTCCATTCGGGCAACATGACCTAGCCATCGTAGCGTAGCTGTCTTTTAATTCGCTGAACTATGTCAATGTCGTCATATATCTCGTACAGCTCATCGTTCCATCGAAAGGACCATGAATCTTTCGCAGAACTTTTCTCTCAAAAACTCGTAACGTCGACTCATCAGTTGTTGACATCGTCCAAGCCTCTGCACCATATAGCAGGACGGGAATTTTGGGTGACTTATAGAGTTTGGTTTTGTGCGCCGAGAGAGGACTTTGCTTCTCAATTGCCTATTCAGTCCGAAGTAGCACCTGTTGGCAAGAGTTATCCTGCGTTGGATTTCTAGGCTGACATTGTTGGTGGTGTTTACGCTGGTTCCAAGATAGACGAAATTATATACGACTTCAAAATTATGATTGTCAACAGTGACGTGAGTGCCAAGTCGCGAGTGCGACGATTGTTTGTTTGGTGACAGGAGATATTTCGTCTTTCCCTCGTTCACTGCCAGACACATTTGTTTTGCTTCCTTGTCCAGTCTGGAGAAAGCAGAACTAATGGCGCGGGTGTTGAGATATGTTGGCAAGTTTATTGTAGGCGATTAAAAATAGTAATACGGAGAGAGGGGATCCTTGTGGGATTCCGTTGCAAAGATTTAATGTGCTGGAGTGTTTGAAATTGACTTTACCTTTGATTTGCCTATTTCTCATAATATTTATAATGTAGCTTATTATTTTCTTACCGATCTTCCATTCTTGAAGCTGATCTATTACGGAGTGTATTCCTACTCTATCGAAGGCTTTTGCAAAGTCAAGCGATATTATCGAGATATGCTTTTTTTCTGAGAGAAAATCTGTTATCATGTAGTCTAAGTAAATTAGGCTGTCAGTAACAGATCTCCCTTTTCTGAATCCCGATTGGTGGCTATTGAGTAGCTTGTTTGAATTAAAAAACCACCATATTCTATAAGCTATAATTCTGTTCAAAATCTTCGCGCACACAGGGTTCAAAGATATAGGCCGGTATGATTGTATGCTGGTTTTGTCTGTCTTTGGTTTAAGTATGGGAGTTATTGTACTTAGTTTAGATAGCTGCGGTATGTAGTTGTCGAAAATTTTGTTGTGAAAAGAAGTAAGCCTTGATTTTGCACTTGGAGAGAGGTGATGAACCATATCATAAGTGATTCGGTCAAAGCCTGGGGAAGAACCGTTTGCTTTTTTTAGTGCGATATGCAATTCAAT
>NW_026090308.1:0-12239 GCF_024586455.1 Bactrocera neohumeralis
CGGCAGTGCATTCGGAAGAATTAGACAATCAGGTATAAAGTAGGTTTTCTTGTATATACATATTTAGCAGTCGATGTTGAGTTGCTTCAAATCATTAACATCAAATATTTAAGTTAATTAGCCTTCTTCATCTTGCTGAAGTTGACATAAAGCCATAACGGCAGTGCATTTGGAAGAATTCGACAATCTTATATTCACGTATAAAGTCGATTTTCTTGTATATACACATTTAGCAGTCAATATTGAGTTGCTCTAAATCAATAATATCAAATATTTAAGATAATTAACCTTCTTCATCTTGCTGAAGTTGACATAAAGCCATAACGGCAGTGCATTCGGAAGAATTCGACAATCTTATATTCAGGTATAAAGTCGATTTTCTTGTATATACACATTTAAGCAGTCGATATTGAGTTGCCCTACATCACTAATTTAATATATTTAAGTTAATTAACCTTTTTTCATCTTACCAAAGTTGACATAAAGCCATAACGGCAGTGCATTTGGAAGAATTCGACAATCTTATATTCAGGTATAAAGTCGATTTTCTTGTATATACACATTTAGCAGTCGATATTGAGTTGCCCTAAATCATTAACATCAAATATTTAAGTTAATTAGCCTTCTTCATTTTACTGAAGTTGACATAAAACCATAACGGCAGTGCATTTGGAAGAATTCGACAATCTTATATTCAGGTATAAAATGGATTTTCTTGTATATACACATTTAGCAGTCGATATTGAGTTGTTTCAAATCATTAACATCAAATATTTAAGTTAATTAGCCTTCTTCATCTTGCTGAAGTTGACATAAAGCCATAACGACAGTGCATTTGGAAGAATTCGACAATCTTATATTCAGGTATAAAATGGATTTTCTTGTATATACACATTTAGCAATCGATATTGAATTTCTTCAAATCATTAACATCAAATATTTTAGTTAATTAGCCTTCTTCATCTTGCTGAAGTTGACATAAAGCCATAACGGCAGTGCATTTGGGAGAATTCGACAATCTTATATTCAGGTATAAAGTCGATTTTCTTGTATATACACATTTAGTAGTCGATACTGAGTTGCCCTAAATCACTAATTTAACATATTTAAGTTAATTAACCTCCTTCATCTTACTAAAGTTGACATAAAGCCATAACGGCAGTGCGTTTGGAATAGTTCCACAATCCAATATTAAGGTATAAGTCGATTTTCTTGTATATACACATTTAGCAGTCGATATTGAGTTGCTTCAAATCATTAACATCAAATATTTAAGTTAATTAGCCTTCTTCATCTTGCTGAAGTTGACATAAAGCCATAACGGCAGTGCATTTGGAAGAATTCGACAATCTTATATTCAGGTATAAAGTCGATTTTCTTGTATATACACATTTAGCAGTCGATATTGAGTTGCTTTAAATCATTAACATCAAATATTTAAGTTAATTAGCCTTCTTCATTTTACTGAAGTTGACATAAAACCATAACGGCAGTGCATTTGGAAGAATTCGACAATCTTATATTCAGGTATAAAATGGATTTTCTTGTATATACACATTTAGCAATAGATATTGAATTTCTTCAAATCATTAACATCAAATATTTTAGTTAATTAGCCTTCTTCATCTTGCTGAAGTTGACATAAAGCCATAACGGCAGTGCATTTGGGAGAATTCGACAATCTTATATTCAGGGATAAAGTCGATTTTCTTGTATATACACATTTATAGTCGATACTGAGGTGCCCTAAATCACTAATTTAACATATTTAAGTTAATTAACCTTCCTTCATTTTACTGAAGTTGACATAAAGCCATAACGGCAGTGCATTCGGAAGAATTAGACAATCAGGTATAAAGTAGATTTTCTTGTATATACACATTTAGCAGTCGATATTGAGTTGCTTCAAATCATTAACATCAATTATTTAAGTTAATAAGCCTTCTTCATCTTGCTGAAGTTGACATAAAGCCATAATGGCAGTGCATTTGGAAGAATTCGACAATCTTATATTCAAGTATAAAGTCGATTTTCTTGTATATACACATTTAGCAGTCGGTGTTGAGTTGCTTCAAATCATTAACATCAACATATTTAAGTTAATTAACCTTCTTCATCTTACTGAAGTTGACATAAAGCCATAACGGCAGTGCATTTGGAAGAATTCGACAATCTTATATTCAGGTATAAAGTCGATTTTCTTGTATATACACATTTAGCAGTCGATATTGAGTTGCTTCAAATCATTAACATCAAATATTTAAGTTAATTAGCCTTCTTCATCTTGCTGAAGTTGACATAAAGCCATAACGGCAGTGCATTTGGAAGAATTCGACAATCTTATATTCAGGTATAAAGTCGATTTTCTTGTATATACACATTTAGCAGTCGATATTGAATTTCTTCAAATCATTAACATCAAATATTTAAGTTAATTAGCCTTCTTCATCTTGCTGAAGTTGACATAAAGCCACAACGGCAGTGCATTTGGGAGAATTCGACAATCTTATATTCAGGTATAAAGTCGATTTTCTTGTATATACACATTTAGCAGTCGATATTGAGTTGCTTTAAATCATTAATTTCAAATATTTAAGTTAATTAACCTTCTTCATCTTACTGAAGTTGACATAAAGCCATAACGGCAGTGCATTTGGAAGAATTCGACAATCTTATATTCAGGTATAAAGTCGATTTTCTTGTATATACACATTTAGCAGTCGATATTGAGTTGCTTTAAATCATTAACATCAAATATTTAAGTTAATTAGCCTTCTTCATTTTACTGAAGTTGACATAAAACCATAACGGCAGTGCATTTGGAAGAATTCGACAATCTTATATTCAGGTATAAAATGGACCTTCTTGTATATACACATTTAGCAGTCGATATTGAGTTGTTTCAACTCATTAACATCAAATATTTAAGTTAATTATCCTTCTTCATCTTGCCGAAGTTGACATAAAGCCATAACGGCAGTGCATTTGGGAGAATTCGACAATCTTATATTCAGGGATAAAGTCGATTTTCTTGTATATACACATTTAGTAGTCGATACTGAGTTGCCCTAAATCACTAATTTAACATATTTAAGTTAATTAACCTCCTTCATCTTACTAAAGTTGACATAAAGCCATAACGGCAGTGCATTTGGAAGAATTCGACAATCTTATATTCAGGCATAAAGTCGATTTTTTTTTATATTCACATCTAGCAGTCGATATTGAGTTGTTTTAAATCATTAACATCAAATATTTAAGTTAATTAGCCTTCTTCATTTTACTGAAGTTGACATAAAACCATAACGGCAGTGCATTTGGAAGAATTCGACAATCTTATATTCAGGTATAAAGTGGATTTTCTTGTATATACACATTTAACAGTCGATATTGAGTTGCTTCAAATCATTAACATCAAATATTTGAGTTAATTAGCCTTCTTCATCTTGCTGAAGTTGACATAAAGCCATAACGGCAGTGCATTTGGAAGAATTCGACAATCTTATATTCAGGTATAAAGTCGATTTTCTTGTATATACACATTTAGCAGTCGATATTGAGTTGCTTCAAATCATTAACATCAAATATTTTAGTTAATTAGCCTTCTTCATCTTGCTGAAGTTGACATAAAGCCATAACGGCAGTGCATTTAAAAGAATTCGACAATCTTATATTCAGGTATAAAGTCGATTTTCTTGTATATACACATTTATCATTCGATATTGAGTTGCTTTAAATCACTAATTTAACATATTTAAGTTAATTAACCTCCTTCATCTTACTAAAGTTGACATAAAGCCATAACGGCAGTGCATTTGGAAGAATTCGACAATCTTATATTCAGGCATAAAGTCAATTTTTTTTTATATTCACATCTAGCAGTCGATATTGAGTTGCCCTAAATCATTAACATCAAATATTTAAGTTAATTAGCCTTCTTCATTTTACTGAAGTTGACATAAAACCATAACGGCAGTGCATTTGGAAGAATTCGACAATCTTACATATATTCAGGTATAAAATGGACCTTCTTGTATATACACATTTAGCAGTCGATATTGAGTTGTTTCAAATCATTAAAATCAAATATTTAAGTTAATTAGCCTTCTTCATCTTGCTGAAGTTGACATAAAACCATAACGGCAGTGCATTTGGAAGAATTCGACAATCTTATATTCAGGTATAAAGTGGATTTTCTTGTATATACACATTTAGCAGTCGATATTGAGTTGCTTCAAATCATTAACATCAAATATTTAAGTTAATTAACCTTCTTCATCTTGCTGAAGTTGACATAAAGCCATAACGGCAGTGCATTTGGAAGAATTCGACAATCTTATATTCAGGTATAAAGTCGATTTTCTTGTATATACACATTTAGCAGTCGATATTGAGTTGCCCTAAATCACTAATTTAACATATTTAAGTTAATTAACCTCCTTCATCTTACTGAAGTTGACATAAAGCCATAACGGCAGTGCATTTGGAAGAATTCGACAATCTTATATTCAGGTATAAAGTCGATTTTCTTGTATATACACATTTAGCAGTCGATATTGAGTTGCTTTAAATCATTAACATCAAATATTTAAGTTAATTAGCCTTCTTCATCTTACTGAAGTTGACATAAAGCCATAACGGCAGTGCATTTGGAAGAATTCGACAATCTTATATTCAGGTATAAAGTCGATTTTCTTGTATATACACATTTAGCAGTCGATATTGAGTTGCTTCAAATCATTAACATCAAATATTTAAGTTAATTAACCTTCTTCATCTTGCTGAAGTTGACATAAAGCCATAACGGCAGTGCATTTGGAAGAATTCGACAATCTTATATTCAGGTATAAAGTCGATTTTCTTGTATATACACATTTAGCAGTCGATATTGAGTTGCTTCTAATCATTAACATCAAATATTTATGTTAAATAACCTTCTTCATCTTGATGAAGTTGACATAAAGTCATAACGGAAGTGCATTTGGAAGAATTCGACAATCTTATATTCAGGTATAAAATGGATTTTCTTGTATATACACATTAATCAGTGGATATTGTGTTGCTTTAAATCATTAACATCAAATATTTAAGTTAATTAACCTTCTTCATCTTACTGAAGTTGACATAAAGCCATAACGGCAGTGCATTTGGAAGAATTCGACAATCTTATATTCAGGTATAAAGTCGATTTTCTTGTATATACACATTTAGCAGTCGATATTGAGTTGCTTTCAAATCATTAACATCAAATATTTAAGTTAATTAACCTTCTTCATCTTGCTGAAGTTGACATAAAGCCATAACGGCAGTGCATTTGGAAGAATTCGACAATCTTATATTCAGGTATAAAGTCGATTTTCTTGTATATACACATTTAGCAGTCGATATTGAGTTGCTTCAAATCATTAACATCAAATATTTAAGTTAATTAGCCTTCTTCATCTTGCTGAAGTTGACATAAAGCCATAACGGCAGTGCATTTGGAAGAATTCGACAATCTTATATTCAGGTATAAAGTGGATTTTCTTGTATATACACATTTAGCAGTCGATATTGAGTTGCTTCAAATCATTAACATCAAATATTTAAGTTAATTAACCTTCTTCATCTTGCTGAAGTTGACATAAAGCCATATCGGCAGTGTATTTGGAAGAATTAGACAATCTTATATTCAGGTATAAAGTCGATTTTCTTGTATATACACAATAAGCAGTCGATATTGAGTTGCGTTAAATCATTAACATCAAATATTTAAGTTAATTAGCCTTCTTCATCTTGCTGAAGTTGACATAAAGCCATAACGGCAGTGCATTTGGAAGAATTCGACAATCTTATATTCAGGTATAAAGTCGATTTTCTTGTATATACACATTTAGCAGTCGATATTGAGTTGCTTCAAATCATTAACATCAAATATTTAAGTTAATTAACCTTCTTCATCTTGCTGAAGTTGACATAAAGCCATAACGGCAGTGCATTTGGAAGAATTCGACAATCTTATATTCAGGTATAAAGTCGATTTTCTTGTATATACACATTTAGCAGTCGATATTGAGTTGCTTCTAATCATTAGCGTCAAATATTTAAGTTAATTAACCTTCTTCATCTTGCTGAAGTTGACATAAAGCCATAACGGCAGTGCATTTGGAAGAATTCGACAATCTTATATTCAGGTATAAAGTCGATTTTCTTGTATATACACATTTAGCAGTCGATATTGAGTTGCTTCAAATCATTAACATCAAATATTTAAGTTAATTAGCCTTCTTCATCTTGCTGAAGTTGACATAAAGCCATAACGGCAGTGCATTTGGAAGAATTCGACAATCTTATATTCAGGTATAAAGTCGATTTTCTTGTATATACACATTTAGCAGTCGATATTGAGTTGCTTCAAATCATTAACATCAAATATTTAAGTTAATTAACCTTCTTCATCTTGCTGAAGTTGACATAAAGCCATAACGGCAGTGCATTTGGAAGAATTCGACAATCTTATATTCAGGTATAAAGTCGATTTTCTTGTATATACACATTTAGCAGTCGATATTGAGTTGCTTCAAATCATTAACATCAAATATTTAAGTTAATTAACCTTCTTCATCTTACTGAAGTTGACATAAAGCCATAACGGCAGTGCATTTGGAAGAATTCGACAATCTTATATTCAGGTATAAAGTCGATTTTCTTGTATATACACATTTAGCAGTCGATATTGAGTTGCTTCAAATCATTAACATCAAATATTTAAGTTAATTAACCTTCTTCATCTTACTGAAGTTGACATAAAGCCATAACGGCAGTGCATTTGGAAGAATTCGACAATCTTATATTCAGGTATAAAGTCGATTTTCTTGTATATACACATTTAGCAGTCGATATTGAGTTGCTTCAAATCATTAACATCAAATATTTAAGTTAATTAACCTTCTTCATCTTGCTGAAGTTGACATAAAGCCATAACGGCAGTGCATTTGGAAGAATTCGACAATCTTATATTCAGGTATAAAGTCGATTTTCTTGTATATACACATTTAGCAGTCGATATTGAGTTGCTTCAAATCATTAACATCAAATATTTAAGTTAATTACCCTTCTTCATTTTACTGAAGTTGACATAAAACCATAACGGCAGTGCATTTGGAAGAATTCGACAATCTTATATTCAGGTATAAAGTCGATTTTCTTTATATACACATTTAGCAGTCGATATTGAGTTGCTTCAAATCATTAACATCAAATATTTAAGTTAATTAACCTTCTTCATCTTACTGAAGTTGACATAAAAGCCATAACGGCAGTGCATTTGGAAGAATTCGACAATCTTATATTCAGGTATAAAGTCGATTTTCTTGTATATACACATTTAGCAGTCGATATTGAGTTGCTTTCAAATCATTAACATCAAATATTTAAGTTAATTAACCTTCTTCATCTTGCTGAAGTTGACATAAAGCCATAACGGCAGTGCATTTGGAAGAATTCGACAATCTTATATTCAGGTATAAAGTCGATTTTCTTGTATATACACATTTAGCAGTCGATATTGAGTTGCTTCAAATCATTAACATCAAATATTTAAGTTAATTAGCCTTCTTCATCTTGCTGAAGTTGACATAAAGCCATAACGGCAGTGCATTTGGAAGAATTCGACAATCTTATATTCAGGTATAAAATGGATTTTCTTGTATATACACATTTAGCAATAGATATTGAATTTCTTCAAATCATTAACATCAAATATTTTAGTTAATTAGCCTTCTTCATCTTGCTGAAGTTGACATAAAGCCATAACGGCAGTGCATTTGGGAGAATTCGACAATCTTATATTCAGGTATAAAGTCGATTTTCTTGTATATACACATTTAGTAGTCGATATTGAGTTGCCCTAAATCACTAATTTAACATATTTAAGTTAATTAACCTCCTTCATCTTACTAAAGTTGACATAAAGCCATAACGGCAGTGCATTTGGAAGAATTCGACAATCTTATATTCAGGTATAAAGTCGATTTTCTTGTATATACACATTTAGCAGTCGATATTGAGTTGCTTTCAAATCATTAACATCAAATATTTAAGTTAATTAGCCTTCTTCATCTTGCTGAAGTTGACATAAAACCATAACGGCAGTGCATTTGCAAGAATTCGACAGTCTTATATTCAGGTATAAAGTCGATTTTCTTGTATATACACACTTAGCAGTCGATATTGAGTTGTTTCAAATCATTAACATCAAATATTTAAGTTAATTAGCCTTCTTCATCTTGCTGAAGTTGACATAAAGCCATAACGGCAGTGCATTTGGAAGAATTCGACAATCTTATATTCAGGTATAAAATGGATTTTCTTGTATATACACATTTAGCAATAGATATTGAATTTCTTCAAATCATTAACATCAAATATTTTAGTTAATTAGCCTTCTTCATCTTGCTGAAGTTGACATAAAGCCATAACGGCAGTGCATTTGGGAGAATTCGACAATCTTATATTCAGGTATAAAGTCGATTTTCTTGTATATACACATTTAGTAGTCGATATTGAGTTGCCCTAAATCACTAATTTAACATATTTAAGTTAATTAACCTCCTTCATCTTACTAAAGTTGACATAAAGCCATAACGGCAGTGCATTTGGAAGAATTCGACAATCTTATATTCAGGTATAAAGTCGATTTTCTTGTATATACACATTTAGCAGTCGATATTGAGTTGCTTCAAATCATTAACATCAAATATTTAAGTTAATTAGCCTTCTTCATCTTACTGAAGTTGACATAAAGCCATAACGGCAGTGCATTTGGAAGAATTCGACAATCTTATATTCAGGTATAAAGTCGATTTTCTTGTATATACACATTTAGCAGTCGATATTGAGTTGCTTCAAATCATTAACATCAAATATTTATGTTAATTAGCCTTCTTCATCTTGCTGAAGTTGACATAAAACCATAACGGCAGTGCATTTGGAAGAATTCGACAATCTTATATTCAGGTATAAAATGGATTTTCTTGTATATACACATTTAGTAGTCGATATTGAGTTGCTTCAAATCATTAACATCAAATATTTAAGTTAATTAGCCTTCTTCATCTTATCGAAGTTGACATAAAGCCATAACGGCAGTGCATTTGGAAGAATTCGACAATCTTATATTCAGGTATAAAGTCGATTTTCTTTTATATACACATTTAGCAGTCGATATTGAGTTGCTTCAAATCATTAACATCAAATATTTAAGTTAATTAGCCTTCTTCATTTTACTGAAGTTGACATAAAACCATAACGGCAGTGCATTTGGAAGAATTCGACAATCTTATATTCAGGTATAAAATGGATTTTCTTGTATATACACATTTAGCAGTCGATATTGAGTTGTTTCAAATCATTAACATCAAATATTTAAGTTAATTAGCCTTCTTCATCTTGCTGAAGTTGACATAAAACCATAACGGCAGTGCATTTGGAAGAATTCGACAATCTTATATTCAGGTATAAAATGGATTTTCTTGTATATACACATTTAGCAATAGATATTGAATTTCTTCAAATCATTAACATCAAATATTTAAGTTAATTAGCCTTCTTCATCTTGCTGAAGTTGACATAAAGCCATAACGGCAGTGCATTTTGAAGAATTCGACAATCTTATATTCAGGGATAAAGTCTATTTTCTTGTATATACACATTTGATAGTCGATACTGAGTTGCCCTAAATCACTAATTTAACATACTTAAGTTAATTAACCTCCTTCATCTTACTAAAGTTGACATAAAGCCATAACGGCAGTGCATTTGGAAGAATTCGACAATCTTATATTCAGGTTTAAAGTCGATTTTCTTGTATATGCACATCTAGTAGTCGATATTGAGTTGCCCTAAATCATTAACATCAAATATTTAAGTTAATTAGCCTTCTTCATTTTACTGAAGTTGACATAAAACCATAACGGCAGTGCATTTGGAAGAATTCGACAATCTTATATTCAGGTATAAAATGGATTTTCTTGTATATACACATTTAGCAGTCGATATTGAGTTGTTTCAAATCATTAACATCAAATATTTAAGTTAATTAGCCTTCTTCATCTTGCTGAAGTTGACATAAAACCATAACGGCAGTGCATTTGGAAGAATTCGACAATCTTATATTCAGGTATAAAATGGATTTTCTTGTATATACACATTTAGCAATAGATATTGAATTTCTTCAAATCATTAACATCAAATATTTTAGTTAATTAGCCTTCTTCATCTTGCTGAAGTTGACATAAAGCCATAACGGCAGTGCATTTGGGAGAATTCGACAATCTTATATTCAGGTATAAAGTCGATTTTCTTGTATATACACATTTAGTAGTCGATACTGAGTTGCCCTAAATCACTAATTTAACATATTTAAGTTAATTAACCTCCTTCATCTTACTGAAGTGGACATAAAGCCATAACGGCAGTGCATTTGGAAGAATTCCACAATCTTATATTCAGGTATAAAGTCGATTTTTTTGTATATACACATTTAGCAGTCGATATTGAGTTGCTTCAAATCATTAATATCAAATATTTAAGTTAATTAGCCTTCTTCGTCTTGCTGAAGTTGACATAAAACCATAACGGCAGTGCATTTGGAAGAATTCGACAATCTTATATTCAGGTATAAAGTCGATTTTCTTGTATATACACATTTAGCAGTCGATATTGAGTTGTTTCAAATCATTAACATCAAATATTTAAGTTAATTAGCCTTCTTCATCTTGCTGAAGTTGACATAAAACCATAACGGCAGTGCATTTGGAAGAATTCGACAATCTTATATTCAGGTATAAAATGGATTTTCTTGTATATACACATTTAGCAATAGATATTGAATTTCTTCAAATCATTAACATCAAATATTTTAGTTAATTAGCCTTCTTCATCTTGCTGAAGTTGACATAAAGCCATAACGGCAGTGCATTTGGGAGAATTCGACAATCTTATATTCAGGTATAAAGTCGATTTTCTTGTATATACACATTTAGTAGTCGATACTGAGTTGCCCTAAATCACTAATTTAACATATTTAAGTTAATTAACCTCCTTCATCTTACTAAAGTTGACATAAAGCCATAACGGCAGTGCATTTGGAAGAATTCGAAAATCTTATATTCAGGTATAAAATGGATTTTCTTGTATATACACTTTTAGAAGTAAGTGTTGAGTTGCTTCAAATCATTAACATCAAATATTTAAGTTAATTAGCCTTCTTCATCTTATCGAAGTTGACATAAAGCCAAAACGGCAGTGCATTTGGAAGAATTCGATGATCTTATATTCAGGTATAAAGTCGATTTTCTTTTATATACACATATAGCAGTCGATATTGAGTTGCTTCAAATCATTAACATCAAATATTTATGTTATTTAGCCTTCTTCATTTTACTGAACTTGACATAAAACCGTAACGGCAGTGCATTTGGAAGAATTCGACAATCTTATATTCAGGTATAAAATGGATTTTCTTGTATATACACATTTAGTAGTCGATATTGAGTTGCTCCAAATCATTAACATCAAATATTTAAGTTAATTAGCCTTCTTCATCTTACTAAAGTTGACATAAAGCCATAACGGCAGTGCAGTTGGAAGAATTCGACAATCTTATATTCAGGTATAAATTCGATTTTCTTGTATATACACATTTAGCAATCGATATTGAGTTGCTCCAAATCATTAACATCAAATATTTAAGTTAATTAGCCTTCTTCATCTTACTGAAGTTGACATAAAGCAATAACGGCAGTGCATTTGGGAGAATTCGACAATCTTATATTCAGGTATAAAGTCGATTTTCTTGCACGTACTCAGTTAATATTTAAGTTAATTAGCCTTCTTCATTTTACTGAAGTTGACATAAACCATAACGGCAGTGCATTTGGAAGAATTCGACAACTTATATCAGGATAAATGATTTTTTTATACACATTTAGGTTTTTTTTTCAAACAAAAAAAATTTTTGGTTTTTTTTTTAATTTAAATAAAGCCAAAAAACCAGTGATTTAAAAAATTGACAACTTAATTAGGTATAAAGTCATTTTTTTTATTAAAATTTTAGAGTCGATATTGAGTTGTTTAAATCATTAAACAAATTTTGCTAATTAGCCTCCTCTTTTTTAAATTTAATAAAAAAAAAACGGCAGTGATTTAAAAACTCCCAAATTTTTTAAATTTAGGATAAATGATTTTTTTTATACACA
>NW_026090309.1:0-12309 GCF_024586455.1 Bactrocera neohumeralis
ATCGATATTGAGTTGCTTTGAATCATTAGTTTAACATATTTAAGTTCGCTTACCTTCTTCATTTTACTGAAGTGGACATAAAGCCATAACGGCAGTGCATTTGGAAGAATTCCACAATCTTATATTAAGGTATAAAGTCGATTTTCTTGTATATACACATTTAGCAATCGATATTGAGTTGCTTCGAATCATTAGTTTAACATATTTAAGTTAATTTACCTTCTTCATCTTACTGAAGTGGACATAAAGCCATAACGGCAGTGCATTTGGAAGAATTCCACAATCCTATATTAAGGCATAAAGTCGATTTTCTTGTATGTTCACATTTAGCAATCGATATTGAATTGCTTCAAATCATTTACTCACTTATTTAAGTTAATTAACATTCTTCATCTTACTGAAGTTGACATAAAGCCGAAACGGCAGTGCATTTGGAAGAATTCCACAATCTTATATTAAAGTATAAAGTCGATTTTCTTGTATATACACATTTAGCAATCGATATTTAGTTGCTTTAAATCATTAGTTTAACATATTTAAGTTAATTTACCTTCTTCGTCTCACTGAAATAAACATAAAGCCATAACGGCAGTGCATTTGGAAGAATTCCACAATCTTATATTAAGGTATAAAGTCGATTTTCTTGTATATACACATTTAGCAATCGATATTGAGTTGCTTCAAATCATTAGTTTAACATATTTAAGTTAATTAACATTCTTCATCTTACTGAAGTTGACATAAAGCCATAACGGCAGTGCATTTGGAAGAATTCCACAATCCTATATTAAGGTATAAAGTCGATTTTCTTGTATATACACATTTAGCAATCGATATTGAGTTGCTTCAAATCATTAGTTTAACATATTTAAGTTAATTTACCTTCTTCATCTTACTGAAGTTGACATAAAGCCATAACGGCAGTGCATTTGGAAGAATTCAATAATCCTATATTAAGGTATAAAGTCGATTTTCTTGTATATTCACATTTAGCAATCGATATTGAGTTGCTTCAAATCATTAGTTTAACATATTTAAGTTAACTTACCTTCTTCATCTTACTGAAGTGGACATAAAGCCATAACGGCAGTGCATTTGGAAGAATTCCACAATCCTATATTAAGGTATAAAGTCGATTTTCTTGTATATGCCCATTTAGCAATCGATATTGAGTTGCTTCAAATCATTACTTAACATATTTAAGTTAACCTTTTCTTCATCTTACTGAAGTGGACATAAAGCCATAACGGCAGTGCATTTGGAAGAATTCTACAATCTTATATTAAGGTAAAACGTCGATTTTCTTGTATATACACATTTAACAATCGATATTGAGTTGCTTCAAATCATTAACTTCACTTATTTAAGTTAATTAACATTCTTCATCTTACTGAAGTTGACATAAAGCCATAACGGCAGTGCATTTGGAAGAATTCCACAATCTTATATTAAGGCATAAAGTCGATTTTCTTGTATATACACATTTAGCAATCGATATTGAGATGCTTCAAATCATTAGTTTAACATATTTAAGTTAATTTGCCTTCTTCATCTTACTGAAGTGGACATAAAGCCATAACGGCAGTGCATTTGGAAGAATTCACAATCCTATATTAAGGTATAAAGTCGATTTTCTTGTATATTTACTTTTAGAAGTCGATACTGAGTTGCTTCAAGTCATTAGTATAACATATTTAAGTTCACTTACCTTCTTCATTTTACTGAAGTGAACATAAAGCCATAACGGCAGTGCATTTGGAAGAATTCCATAATCTTAAATTTGAGTATAAATTCGATTTTCTTGTATATACTTGTAATCTAAGTTAATTAACCTTTTTCATCTTACTGAAGTGGACATAATGCCATAACGGCAGTGCCTTTGGAAGAATTCTACAATCTTATATTAAGGTATAAAGTCGATTTTCTTGTATATTCACATTTGGCAATCGATATTGAGTTGCTTCAAATCATTAGTTTAACATATTTTAGTTCACTTACCTTCTTCATCTTACTGAAGTTGACATAGAGCCATAACGGCAGTGCATTTGGAAGAATTCCACAATCTGATATTGAGGTATAAAGCCGATTTTCTTGTATATTCACATTTAGCAATCGATATTGAGTTGCTTCAAATCATTAGTTTAACATATTTAAGTTCACTTACCTTCTTCATCTTACTGGAGAGGACATGAAGCCATAACGGCAGTGCATTTGGAATAGTTCCACAATATTATATTAAGGTATAAAGCCGATTTTCTTGTATATTCACATTTGGCAATCGATATTGAGTTGCTTCAAATCATTAGTTTAACATTTTTAAGTTCACTTACCTTCTTCATCTTACTGAAGTGGACATAAAGCCATAACGGCAGTGCATTTGGAAGATTTCCACAATCTTATATTAAGGCATAAAGTCGATTTTCTTGTATATTCACATTTAGCAATCGATATTGAGTTGCTTCAAATCATTAGTTTAACATATTTAAGTTCACTTACCTTCTTCATCTTACTGAAGTGGACATAAAGCCATAACGGCAGTGCATTTGGAAGAATTCCACAATCCTATATTAAGGTATAAAGTCGATTTTCTTGTATATTCACATTTAGCAATCGATATTGAGTTGCTTCAAATCATTAGTTTAACATATTTAAGTTAATTTAACATTCTTCATCTTACTGAAGTTGACATAAAGCCATAACGGCAGTGCATTTGGAAGAATTCCACAATCTTATATTAAGGTATAAAGTCGATTTTCTTGTATATACACATTTAGCAATCGATATTGAGTTGCTTCGAATCATTAGTTTAACATATTTAAGTTAATTTACCTTCTTCATCTTATTGAAGTGGACATAAAGCCATAACGGCAGTGCATTTGGAATAGTTCCACAATCCTATATTAAGGCATAAAGTCGATTTTCTTGTATATTACACAATTAACAATCGATATTGAGTTGCTTCAAATCATTAGTTTAACATATTTAAGTTAATTTACCTTCTTCATCTTACTGAAGTGGATATAAAGCCATAACGGCAGTGCATTTGGAAGAATTCCACAATCTTATATTAAGGTATAAAGTCGATTTTCTTGTATTTTCGCATTTAGCAATCGATATTGAGTTGCTTCAAATCATTAGTTTAACATATTTAAGTTAATTTGCCTTCTTCATCTTACTGAAGTGGACATAAAGCCATAACGGCAGTGCATTTGGAAGATTTCCACAATCTTATATTAAGGCATAAAGTCGATTTTCTTGTATATTCACAATTAGCAATCGATATTGAGTTGCTTCAAATCATTAGTTTAACATATTTAAGTTCACTTACCTTCTTCATCTTACCGAAGTGGATATAAAGCCATAACGGCAGTGCATTTGGAAGAATTCCACAATCTTTTATTAAGGTATAAAGTCGATTTTCTTGTATATGCACATTTAGCAATCGATATTGAGTTGCTGCAAATCATTAGTTTAACATATTTAAGTTAATTTGCCTTCCTCATCTTACTGAAGTGGACATAGAGCCATAACGGCAGTGCATTTGGAAGATTTCCACAATCCGTTATTAAGGCATAAAGTCGATTTTCTTGTATATTCGCATTAAGCAATCGATATTGAGTTGCTTCAAATCATTTACCTTAACATATTTAAGTTCGCTTATATTCTTCGTCTTACTAAAGTGGACATAAATCCATAACGGCAGTGCAATTGGAAGAATTTCACGATCTTATATTTAGGTATAAAGTCGATTTTCTTGTATATTCACATTTAGCAATCGATATTGAGTTGCTTCAAATCATTAGTTTAACATATTTAAGTTCACTTACCTTCTTCATCTTACTGAAGTGGACATAAAGCCATAACGGCAGTGCATTTGGAAGAATTCCACAATCCTTTATTAAGGTATAAACCGATTTTCTTGTATATTCACATTTAGCAATCGATATTGAGTTGCTTAAAATCATTAGTTTAACATATTTAAGTTCACTTACCTTCTTCATCTTACTGAAGTGGACATAAAGCCATAACGGCAGTGCATTTTGAAGAATTCCACAATCCTATATTAAGGCATAAAGTCGATTTTCTTGTATATTCACACTTAGCAATCGATATTGAGTTGCTTCAAATCATTTGCTTCACTTATTTAAATTAATTAACATTCTTCATCTTACTGAAGTGGACATAAAGCCATAACGGCAGTGCATTTGGAAGAATTCCACAATCTTATATTTAGGTATAAAGTCGATTTTTTTGTATATACACATTTAGCAATCGACAGTGAGTTGCTTCGAATCATTAGTTTAACATATTTAAGTTAATTCACCTTCTTCATCTTACTAAAGTGGACATAAAGCCATAACGGCAGTGCATTTGGAAGAATTCCACAATCCTATATTAAGGTATAAAGTCGATTTTCTTGTATATTCGTATTTAGCAATCAATATTGAGTTGCTTCAAGTCATTAGTTTAACATATTTAAGTTAATTTACCTTCTTCGTCTTACTGAAGTGGACATAAAGCCATAACGACAGTGCATTTGGAAAAATTTTACAATCCTATGTTAAGGTATAAAGTCGACTTTCTTGTATATTTACATTAAGCAATCGATATTGAGTTACTGCAAATCATTAATTTAACATATTTAAGTTAATTTACCTTCTTCATCTTACTGAAGTGGACATAAAGCCATAACGGCAGTGCATTTGTAAAATTTCCGCAATCTTATAGTTAGGTATAAAGTCGAGTTTCTTGTATGTACACATTTAGCTATCGATATTAAGTTGCTTCAAATCATTACCTTAACATATTTAAGTTAATTAATATTCTTCATCTTACTGAAGTTGACATAAAGCCATAACGGCAAAGCATTTGGAAGAATTCCACAATCCTATATTAAGGTATAAAGTCGATTTTCTTGTATATTCACATTTAGCAATCGATATTGAGTTGCTTCAAATCATTAGTTTAACATATTTAAGTTAATTTACCTTCTTCATCTTACTGAAGTGGACATAAAGCCATAACGGCAGTGCATTTGGAAGAATTCCACAATCTTATATTAAGGTATAAAGTCGATTTTCTTGTATATTTACATTTCGCAATCGATATTGAGTTGCTTCAAATCATTTACTTCACTTATTTAAGTTAATTAGCATTCTTCATCTTAATGAAGTTGACATAAAGCCATAACGGCAGTGCATTTGGAAGATTTCCACAATCCTATATTAAGGCATAAAGTCGATTTTCTTGTACATATATTCACATTTAGCAATAGATATTGAGTAGCTTCAAATCATTAGTTTAACATATTTAAGTTAATTTACCTTCTTCATCTTACTGAAGTGGACATAAAGCCATAACGGCAGTGCATTTGGAAGAATTCCACAATCTTATATTAAGGTATAAAGTCGATCTTCTTGTATATACACATTTAGCAATCGATATTGAGTTGCTTCAAATCATTAGTTTAACATATTTAAGTTAATTTACCTTCTTCAATCTTACTGAAGTGGACATAAAGCCATAACGGCAGTGCATTTGGAAGAATTCCACAATCTTATATTAAGGTATAAAGTCGAATGTCTTGTAGATTCACATTTAGCAATCGATATTGAGTTGCTTCAAATCATTTAACACTTATTTAAGTTAATTAACATTCTTCATCTTACTGAAGTTGACATAAAGCCATAACGGCAGTGCATTTGGAAGAATTCCACAATCTTATATTAAGGTATAAAGTCGATTTTCTTGTATATACACATTTAAGAATCAATATTGAGTTGCTTCAAATCATTAGTTTAACATATTTAAGTTAATTTACCTTCTTCATCTTACTGAAGTTGACATAAAGCCATAACGGCAGTGCATTTGGAAGAATTCCACAATCTTATATTAAGGTATAAAGTCGATTTTCTTGTATATACACATTTAGCAATCGATATTGAGTTGCTTCAAATCATTAGTTTAACATATTTAAGTTAATTAACCTTCTTCATCTTACTGAAGTTGACATAAAGCCATAACGGCAGTGCATTTGGAAGAATTCCACAATCCTATATTAAGGTATAAAGTCGATTTTCTTGTATATACACATTTAGCAATCGATATTGAGTTGCTTCAAATCATTAGTTTAACATATTTAAGTTAACTTACCTTCTTCATCTTACTGAAGTGGACATAAAGCCATAACGGCAGTGCATTTGGAAGAATTCCACAATCCTATATTAAGGTATAAAGTCGATTTTCTTGTATATTCACATTTAGCAATCGATATTGAGTTGCTTCAAATCATTAGTTTAACATATTTAAGTTCACTTACCTTCTTCATCTTACTGAAGTGACATAAAGCCATAACGGCAGTGCATTTGGAAGAATTCCAGAATCTGATATTAAGGTATAAAGTCGATTTTCTTGTATATACACATTTAGCAATCGATATTGAGTTGCTTCAAAGCATTTACTTTACTTATTTAAGTTAATTAGCATTCTTCATCTTACTGAAGTCGACATAAAGCCATAACGGCAATGCATTTGGAAGAAGTCCACAATGCTATATCAAGGTACAAAGCCGATTTAATTGTATACTCACATTTGGCAATCGATATTGAGTTGCTTCAAATCATTAGTTTAACATATTTTAGTTAATTTACCTTCTTCATCTTACTGAAGTGGACATAAAGCCATAACGGCAGTGCATTTGGAAGAATTCCACGAATTATATTTAGGTATAAAGTCGATTTTCTTGTATATACACATTTAGCAATCGATATTGAGTTGCTTCAAATCATTATTTAACATATTTAAGTTAATTAACCTTCTTCATCTTACTGAAGTTGACATAAAGCCATAACGGCAGTGCATTTGGAAGAATTCCACAATCTTATATTAAGGTATAAAGTCGATTTTCTTGTATATACACATTTAGCAAACGATACTGAGTTGCTTCAAATCATTAGTTTAACATATTTAAGTTTATTTGCCTTCTTCATCTTACTGAAGTGGACATAAAGCCGTAACGGCAGTGCATTTGGAAGAATTCAACAATCCTATATTAAGGTATAAAGTCGATTTTCTTGTATATTTACTTTTAGAAGTCGATACTGAGTTGCTTCAAATCATTAGTATAACATATTTAAGTTCACTTACCTTCTTCATCTTACTGAAGTGAACATAAAGCCATAACGGCAGTGCATTTGGAAGAATTCCACAATCTTAAATTTGAGTATAAATTCGATTTTCTTGTATATACTTGTAATCTAAGTTAATTAACCTTTTTCATCTTACTGAAGTGGACATAACGCCATAACGGCAGTGCCTTTGGAAGAATTCCACAATCTTATATTAAGGTATAAAGTCGATTTTCTTGTATATTCACATTTGGCAATCGATATTGAGTTGCTTCAAATCATTAGTTTAACATATTTTAGTTCACTTACCTTCTTCATCTTACTGAAGTTGACATAGAGCCATAACGGCAGTGCATTTGGAAGAATTCCACAATCTGATATTGAGGTATAAAGCCGATTTTCTTGTATATTCCCAATTGGCAATCGATATTGAGTTGCTTCAAATCATTAGTTTAACATATTTTAGTTCACTTACCTTCTTCATCTTACTGAAGTTGACATAGAGCCATAACGGCAGTGCATTTGGAAGAATTCCACAATCTGATATTGAGGTATAAAGTCGATTTTCTTGTATATTCCCATTTGGCAATCGATATTGAGTTGCTTCAAATCATTAGTTTAACATTTTTAAGTTCACTCACCTTCTTCATCTTACTAAAGTGGACATAAAGCCATAACGGCAGTGCATTTGGAAGATTTCCACAATCCGTTATTAAGGCATAAAGTCGATTTTCTTGTATATACACATTTAGCAATCGATATTGAGTTGCTTCAAATCATTAGTTTAACATATTTAAGTTCATTTACCTTCTTCATCTTACTGAAGTGGACATAAAGCCATAACGGCAGTGCATTTGGAATAGTTCCACAATCCTATATTAAGGTATAAAGTCGATTTTCTTGTATATTCACATTTAGCAATCGATATTGAGTTGCTTCAAATCATTAGCTTAACATATTTAAGTTAATTTGCCTTCTTCATCTTACTGAAGTGGACATAAAGCCATAACGGCAGTGCATTTGGAAGAATTCCACAATCTTATATTAAGGTATAAAGTCGATTTTCTTGTATATACACATTTAGCAATCGACAGTGAGTTGCTTCGAATCATTAGTTTAACATATTTAAGTAAATTTTCCTTCTTCATCTTATTGAAGTGGACATAAAGCCATAACGGCAGTGCATTTGGAAGAATTCACAATCCTATATTAAGGTATAAAGTCGATTTTCTTGTATATTCACATTTAGCAATCGATATTGAGTTGCTTCAAATCATTAGTTTAACATATTTAAGTTAATTTACCTTCTTCATCTTACTGAAGTGGACATAAAGCCATAACGGCCGTGCATTTGGAATAGTTGCACAATCTTATATTAAGGTATAAAGTCGATTTTCTTGTATATACACATTTAGCAATCGATATTGAGTTGCTTCAAATCATTAGTTTAACATATTTAAGTTAATTTACCTTCTTCATCTTACTGAAGTGGACAAAGGCCAAAACGGCAGAGCATTTGGAAGAATTTTAAAATCTATATTAAGGCATAAAGTCGATTTTCTTGTATATTCACAATTAACAATCGATATTGAGTTGCTTAAATCATTAATTTAACATATTTAAGTTAACTTACCTTCTTCATCTTACTGAAGGAGACATAAAGCCATAACGGCAGTGCATTTGGAAGAATTCCACATTCTTATATTAAGGTATAAAGTCGACTTTCTTGTATATACACATTTAGCAATCGATATTGAGATGCTTCAAATCATTAGTTTAACATATTTAAGTTAATTTGCCTTCCTCATCTTACTGAAGTGGACATAGAGCCATAACGGCAGTGCATTTGGAAGATTTCCACAATCCGTTATTAAGGTATAAAGTCGATTTTCTTGTATATTCGCATTAAGCAATCGATATTGAGTTGCTTCAAATCATTTACCTTAACATATTTAAGTTCGCTTATATTCTTCGTCTTACTAAAGTGGACATAAATCCATAACGGCAGTGCAATTGGAAGAATTTCACGATCTTATATTTAGGTATAAAGTCGATTTTCTTGTATATTCACATTTAGCAATCGATATTGAGTTGCTTCAAATCATTAGTTTAACATATTTAAGTTCACTTACCTTCTTCATCTTACTGAAGTGGACATAAAGCCATAACGGCAGTGCATTTGGAAGAATTCCACAATCCTTTATTAAGGCATAAAGTCGATTTTCTTGTATATTCACATTTAGCAATCGATATTGAGTTGCTTCAAATCATTAGTTTAACATATTTAAGTTAATTTACCTTCTTCATCTTACTGAAGAGGACATAAAGCCATAACGGCAGTGCATTTGGAAGAATTCCACAATCCTATATTAAGGTATAAAGTCGATTTTCTTGTATATACACACTTAGCAATCGATATTGAGTTGCTTCAAATCATTTACTCACTTATTTAAGTTAATTAACATTCTTCATCTTACTGAAGTTGACATAAAGCCATAACGGCAGTGCATTTGGAAGAATTCCACAATCTTATATTAAGGTATAAAGTCGATTTTTTTGTATATACACATTAAGCAATCGATATTGAGTTGCTTCGAATCATTAGTTTAACATATTTAAGTTAATTCACCTTCTTCATCTTACTGAAGTGGACATAAAGCCATAACGGCAGTGCATTTGGAAGAATTCCACAATCTTATATTAAGGTATAAAGTCGATTTTCTTGTATATACACATTTAGCAATCGATATTGAGTTGCTTCAAATCATTAGTTTAACATATTTAAGTTAATTTACCTTCTTCATCTTACTGAAGTGGACATAAAGCCATAACGGCAGTGCATTTGGAAAAATTCCACAATCCTATATTAAGGTATAAAGTCGATTTTCTTGTATATACGCATTTAGCAATCGATATTGAGTTGCTTCAAATCATTAGTTTAACATATTTAAGTTAATTTGCCTTCTTCATCTTACTGAAGTGGACATAGAGCCATAACGGCAGTGCATTTGGAAGAATTCCACAATCTTATATTAAGGCATAAAGTCGATTTTCTTGTATATACACAATTAGCAAACGACATTGAGTTGCTTCGAATCATTAAATTTTCCCTCTTCATTTTACTGAAGTGGACATAAAGCCATAACGGCAGTGCATTTGGAAGAATTTTACCATCTTATATTTAGGTATAAAGTCGATTTTCTTGTATATTCACATTTAGCAATCGATATTGAGTTGCTTCAAATCATTAGTTTAACATATTTAAGTTCACTTACCTTCTTCATCTTACTGAAGTGGACATAAAGCCATAACGGCAGTGCATTTGGAAGAATTCCACAATCTTATATTAAGGCATAAAGTCGATTTTCTTGTATATACACATTTAGCAATCGATATTGAGTTGCTTCGAATCATTTGTTTAACATATTTAAGTTAATTTACCTTCTTCATCTTACTGAAGTGACATAAAGCCATAACGGCAGTGCATTTGGAAGAATTCCACAATCTTATATTAAAATATAAAGTCGATTTTCTTGTATATACACATTTAGCAATCGATATTGAGTTGCTTCAAATCATTAGTTTAACATATTAAAAATAATTTACCTTCTTCATCTTATTGAAGTGGACATAAAGCCATAACGGCAGTGCATTTGGAAGAATTCCACAATCCTATATTAAGGTATAAAGTCGATTTTCTTGTATATACACATTTAGCAAACGATATTGAGTTGCTTCAAATCATTAGTTTAACATATTTAAGTAAATTTTCCTTCTTCATCTTACTGAAGTGGACATAAAGCCATAACGGCAGTGCATTTGGAAGAATTCCACAATTTTATATTAAGGTATAAAGTCGATTTTCTTGTATATACACATTTAGCAATCGACAGTGAGTTGCTTCGAATCATTAGTTTAACATATTAAAAATAATTTACCTTCTTCATCTTATTGAAGTGGACATAAAGCCATAACGGCAGTGCATTTAGAAGAATTCCACAATCTTATATTAAGGTATAAAGTCGATTTTCTTGTATATACACATTTAGCAATCGACAGTGAGTTGCTTCAAATCATTAGTTTAACATATTTAAGTAAATTTACCTTCTTCATCTTATTGAAGTGGACATAAAGCCATAACGGCAGTGCATTTGGAAGAATTCCACAATCTTATATTAAGGTATAAAGTCAATTTTCTTGTATATACACATTTAGCAATCGACATTGAGTTGCTTCGAATCATTAGTTTAACATATAAAAATAATTTACCTTCTTCATCTTATTGAAGTGGACATAAAACCATAACGGCAGTGCATTTGGAAGAATTCCACAATCCTATAGAAAGGCATAAAGTCGATTTTCTTGTATGTTCACACTTAGCAATCGATATTGAGTTGCTTCAAATCATTTACTCACTTATTTAAGTTAATTAACATTCTTCATCTTACTGAAGTTGACATAAAGCCATAACGGCAGTGCATTTGGAAGAATTTTACAATCCTATATTAAGGTATAAAGTCCATTTTCTTGTATATTTACATTTAAAAGTCGGCATTGAGTTGCTTCAAATCATTAGTATAACTTATTTAAGTTCACTTACCTTCTTCATCTTACTGAAGTGGACATAAAGCCATAACGGCAGTGCATTTGGAAGAATTCCACAATCCTATATTAAGGTATGAAGTCGATTTTCTTGTATATTCATATTTAGCAATCGATACTGAGTTGCTGCAAATCATTTACTTCACTTATTTAAGTTAATTTACCTTCTTCATCTTACTGAAGTGTACATAAAGCCATAACGGCAGTGCATTTGGAAGAATTCCACAATCTTATATTAAGGTATAAAGTCGATTTTCGTGTAAATACACATTTAGCAATCGACATTGAGTTGCTTCGAATCATTAGTTTAACATATAAAAATAATTTACCTTCTTCATCTTATTGAAGTGGACATAAAACCAAAACGGCAGTGCATTTGGAAGAATTCCACAATCCTATATTAAGGAATAAAGTCGATTTTCTTGTATATTCACACTTAGCAATCGATATTGAGTTTCTTCAAATCATTAGTTTAACATATTTAAGTTAATTTACCTTCTTCGTCTTACTGAAGTGGACATAAAGCCATAACGACAGTGCATTTGGAAAAATTTTACAATCCTATGTTAAGGTATAAAGT
>NW_026090310.1:0-13241 GCF_024586455.1 Bactrocera neohumeralis
TGCTATTGGAGTTGTCACAGAGTTGTTCTATAGCAATAGCGACAGTGTATTTGGAAGCAATTTCACAATCTTATATTAAGGTGTAGAATCGATTTTTTGATACATACACAATATGCAATCGATATCAGGTAGCGTAAAAATATGAACTTTACATATTTATGCAAATTAGCCGTTTTGATGTTATTGGAGTTGTCATAGAGTTGTTCTATAGCAATAGCGACAGTGTATTTGGAACAATTTTACAATCTTAAATTAAGATGTAAAATTGATTTTTTGGTACATACATATTATGCAATCGATATCAAGATGCGTAAAAATATGAACTTTACATATTTATGCAAATTAGCCGTTTTGATGCTATTGGAGTTGTCACAGAGTTGTTCTATAGCAATAGCGACAGTGTATTTGGAACAATTTTACAATCTTAAATTAAGGTGTAAAATTGATTTTTTGGTACATACATATTATGCAATCGATATCAAGATGCGTAAAAATATGAACTTTACATATTTATGCAAATTAGCCGTTTTGATGTTATTGGAGTTGTCATAGAGTTGTTCTATAGCAATAGCGACAGTGTATTTGGAACAATTTTACAATCTTAAATTAAGATGTAAAATTGATTTTTTGGTACATACATATTATGCAATCGATATCAAGATGCGTAAAAATATGAACTTTACATATTTATGCAAATTAGCCGTTTTGATGTTATTGGAGTTGTCATAGAGTTGTTCTATAGCAATAGCGACAGTGTATTTGGAACAATTTTACAATCTTAAATTAAGATGTAAAATTGATTTTTTGGTACATACATATTATGCAATCGATATCAAGATGCGTAAAAATATGAACTTTACATATTTATGCAAATTAGCCGTTTTGATGTTATTGGAGTTGTCATAGAGTTGTTCTATAGCAATAGCGACAGTGTATTTGGAACAATTTTACAATCTTAAATTAAGGTGTAGAATTGATTTTTTGATACATACACATTAAGCAATCGATATCAGGTAGCGTAAAAATATGAACTTTACATATTTATGCTAACTAGCCGTTTTGATGTTATTAGAGTTGTCATAGAGTTGTCCTATAGCAATAGCGACAGTGTATTTGGAACAATTTTACAATCTTAAATTAAGGTGTAAAATTGATTTTTTGGTACATACATATTATGCAATCGATATCAAGATGCGTAAAAATATGAACTTTACATATTTATGCAAATTAGCCGTTTTGATGTTATTGGAGTTGTCATAGAGTTGTTCTATAGCAATAGCGACAGTGTATTTGGAACAATTTTACAATCTTAAATTAAGGTGTAAAATTGATTTTTTGGTACATACATATTATGCAATCGATATCAAGATGCGTAAAAATATGAACTTTACATATTTATGCAAATTAGCCGTTTTGATGTTATTGGAGTTGTCATAGAGTTGTTCTATAGCAATAGCGACAGTGTATTTGGAACAATTTTACAATCTTAAATTAAGGTGTAAAATTGATTTTTTGGTACATACATATTATGCAATCGATATCAAGATGCGTAAAAATATGAACTTTACATATTTATGCAAATTAGCCGTTTTGATGCTATTGGAGTTGTCATAGAGTTGTTCTATAGCAATAGCGACAGTGTATTTGGAACAATTTTACAATCTTAAATTAAGATGTAAAATTGATTTTTTGGTACATACATATTATGCAATCGATATCAAGATGCGTAAAAATATGAACTTTACATATTTATGCAAATTAGCCGTTTTGATGCTATTGGAGTTGTCATAGAGTTGTCCTATAGCATTAGCGACAGTGTATTTGGAACAATTTTACAATCTTAAATTAAGATGTAGAATTGATTTTTTGATACATACATATTATGCAATCGATATCAAGATGCGTAAAAATATGAACTTTACATATTTATGCAAATTAGCCGTTTTGATGTTATTGGAGTTGTCACAGAGTTGTTCTATAGCAATAGCGGCAGTGTATTTGGAACAACTTTGCAATCTTAAATTAAGGCGTAAAATTGATTTTTGGTACATACATATTATGCAATCGATATCAAGATGCGTAAAAATATGAACTTTACATATTTATGCAAATTAGCCGTTTTGATGTTATTGGAGTTGTCATAGAGTTGTTCTATAGCAATAGCGACAATGTATTTGGAACAATTTTTTACAATCTTAAATTAAGATGTAAAATTGATTTTTTGGTACATACATATTATGCAATCGATATCAAGATGCGAAAAATATGAACTTTACATATTTATGCAAATTAGCCGTTTTGATGTTTTATTGCCGTTTTGGCAAGAGCAATCCTGCGTGGATTGCGGCCGACATTATTAGTGGTGTTAATAATAGACGAAATTATCTTTTTTGACTGTCACGTGAGAGCCAAGTCGATATCGACGACTGTTGTTTATGAAGGAGATATTTCGTTTTGCCCTCGTTCACTGCCGTTTGATTTTATTGAGCTGTCACAGAGTTGTCCAGCCTTTGGAACAATTTTACAATCTTAAATTAAGATGTAAAATTGATTTTGTGGTACATACATATTATGCAATCGATATCAAGATGCGTAAAAATATGAACTTTACATATTTATGCAAATAGCCGTTTTGATGTTATCGAAGTTGTCAGAGTTGTCCTATATCAATGACGACAGTGTATTTGGAACAATTTAACAATCTTAAATTAAGATGTAAAATTGATTTTTTGGTACATACATATTATGCAATCGATATCAAGATGCGTAAAAATATGAACTTTACATATTTATGTCGAATTAGCAGTTTTTGAAATGACGAAGAGTTGTGGTGTGTGTCGATTCTCTCTTCACGACAGTGTATTTCAACAATTTACAATCTTAAATTAAGATGTTGTTGATTTGCCAGGTCTAAATACATATGATAAGGTCCATATCAAGATGTAAAAATACGGTGAACTTTAATATTTACACAATAACCTTTTTGATAGAACCTTATATGCGTTGTTGAGGAGGCTAATAGCGACGGTGTATTTGGCAATTTGCAATTTAAATTAAGATGTAAAAATGGATTGGGCATAGCACACTTAAATTCCAATCGTTGGGCATGCTTTCGTCCGACCATATTTTACAAAGCCGTTTATTGAAGCTGATGCAGTTGTCTTTTATCAGTTCTTCGCCGACAGTGTGTTTGGAACAATCGGCCAATCTTAAATTAAGATGCCGCTAAATTGTTTTTCAGGCATACAATTATGCAATCGATATCAAGATGGTCGTAAAAAATGGAACGTTGCTCCATCGTCATCGATTGCCATTTGATTTTATTAAAGTTGTCATTCTAAAGTTGTTCGTTACTGCCATTCAGCAGGTATTTGGAACAATTTGTTCAATCTTAAATTAGATGTAAAAAATGAATTTTTGCATCAGTATAGATCACATTTGGGGGATATCAGAGATGCGTGAAAAATATGAAGCCGCCGCATTTTTGCGTAAATTTTGAGCATTATTGTCGGGCAGCTTATCAAGCCCTCTTCGTACTCACGCATTTCGGCCTCTTTCTTCTTTGAACAAATGCGTCTCGCTTCCCTCTTCAACTCTCGGTATCTATCCCATTGACGTTTGGTCGATCGTAACGTTGCGAGGTAGGCAGTCTGTTTTCAAGATGCGTAAAATATGAACTTACGTATTTACCAGCTGTTCGTTTTGATGCTCTTTCCGAAGTTGTCATAGAGTTGTTGCTATAGCAATAGCGAAGGAATTTGAAATTTATCCCACAGTTCCCTTATACCGAGTTGTAAAATTGATTTTCAGAGAGCAGGAGTGCAAGTTAGTAGAAAATCGATATCAAGCTGTCTGTTGTGATTGCAGCTTTCATACGTCAAATTCCTTTTTGTTTGTTGGAGTTGTCGGTTTTTGCTGTACAGAGGTGATTTGGAACAATTTAATCAACAAGATGTAAAATTCGATTTTAGGACCTCGGAGCGCACGCACATCTAAAACACTGGAGACGTGTCTTCCGTCTATCACAACNTGATCGATCTGGTTGGTAGTTTTTCGATCCGGAGACAGCCAGGTTGTCTTGATGAATCTTCTTATGACTGTAATTTAGAACAATTCAGATAATCTTAAATTAAGATGTCCGGCGAATTGATTTTTCAGCCTCATACCCATTATGCAATCGATATCAAGATGCGTAAAAATATGAATTTACATATTTAGTACCAAATTAGCCGTTTTGATGTTATTGGAGTTGTCATAGAGTTGTTCTATAGCAATAGCGACAGTGTATTTGGAACAATTTTACAATCTTAAATCAAGATGCGAAAAAATATGAACTTTACATATTTATGCTAATTACCCTTTTTGAAGTTATGGGAGTTGTCATAGAGTTGTCCTATAGCAATAGCGACAGTGTATTGGGAACAATTTTACAATCTTAAATTAAGATGTAAAATTGATTTTTTGATACATGCACATTATGCAATCGATATCAAGATGCGTAAAAATATGAACTTTACATATTTATGCTAATTACCCGTTTTGATGTTATTGGAGTTGTCATAGAGTTGCCCTATAGCAATAGCGACAATGTATTTGGAACAGCTTCACAATCTTAAATTAAGATGTAAAATTGATTTTTCGTACATACATATTATGCAATCGATATCAAGATGCGTAAAAATATGAACTTTACATATTTATGCAAATTAGCCGTTTTGATGTTATTGGAGTTGTCACAGAGTTGTTCTATAGCAATAGCGACAGTGTATTTGAACAATTTTACAATCTTAAATTAAGATGTAAAATTGATTTTTTGGTACATACATATTATGCAATCGATATCAAGATGCGTAAAAATATGAACTATACATATTTATGCAAATTACCCGTTTTGATGTTATTGGAGTTGTCATAGAGTTGCCCTATAGCAATAGCGACAGTGTATTTGGAACAATTTTACAATCTTAAATTAAGATGTAAAATTGATTTTTTGGTACATACATATTATTCAATCGATATCAAGATTCGTAAAAATATGAACTTTACATATTTTTGCTAATTAATCTTTTTGATGTTATTGGAGTTGTCATAGAGTTGTCCTAAAACATTAGCCACAGTGTATTTGGAACAATTTAACAATCTTAAATTAAGATGTAAAATTGATTTTTTGGTACATACCTACATATTATGCAATCGATATCAAGATGCGTAAAAATATGAACTTTACATATTTATGCAAATTAGCCGTTTTGATGTTATTGGAGTTGTCATAGAGTTGTTCTATAGCAATAGCGACAGTGTATTTGGAACAATTTAACAATCTTAAATTAAGGTGTAAAATTGACTTTTTGGTACATACATATTATACAATCGATATCAAGATGCGTAAAAATATGAACTTTACATATTTATGCAAATTAGCCGTTTTGATTTTATTGGAGTTGTCATAGAGTTGTTCTATAGCAATAGCGACAGTGTATTTGGAACAATTTCACAATCTTAAATTAAGATGTAGAATTGATTTTTTGATACATACACATTATGCTATCGATATCAGGTAGCGTAAAAATATGAACTTTACATATTTATGCTAACTGGCCGTTTTGATGTTATTGGAGTTGTCATAGAGTTGTCCTATAGCCATAACGACAGTGTATTTGGAACAACTTAACAATCCTAAATTAAGATGTAGAATTGATTTTTTTGGTACACACACATTATGCAATCGATATCAAGATGCGTAAAAATATGAACTTTACATATTTATGCTAATTAGCCGTTTTGATGTTATTGGAGTTGTCATAGAGTTGTCCTATAGCAATAGCGACAGTGTATTTGGAACAATTTTACAATCTTAAATTAAGATGTAAAATTGATTTTTTGATACATACATATTATGCAATCGATATCAAGATGCGTAAAAATATGAACTTTACATTTTTATGCAAATTAGCCGTTTTGATGTTATTGGAGTTGTCATAGAGTTGTCCTATAGCAATAGCGACAGTGTATTTGGAACAATTTAACAATCTTAAATTAAGATGTAAAATTGATTTTTTGATACATACACACTAAGCAATCGATATCAAGATGCGTAAAAATATGAAATTTACATATTTCTGTTAATTAGCCGTTTTGATGTTATTGGAGTTGTCATAGAGTTGTTCTATAGCAATAGCGACAGTGTATTTGAAACAACTTTGCAATCTTAAATTAAGGTGTAAAATTGATTTTTTGATACATACATATTATGCAATCGATATCAAGTTGCGTAAAAATATGAACTTTACATATTTATGCTAACTCGCCGTTTTGATGTTATTGGAGTTGTCATAGAGTTGTCGTATAGCCATAGCGACAGTGTATTTGGAGCAATTTTACAATCTTATATTAAGGTGTAGAATCGATTTTTTGATACATACACAATATGCAATCGATATCAAGTTGCGTAAAAATATGAACTTTACATATTTTTGCTAATTAATCGTTTTGATGTTATTGGAGTTGTTATAGAGTTGTCCTATAGCAATAGCGACAGTGTATTTGGAACAATTTTACAATCTTAAATTAAGGTGTAGAATTGATTTTTTGATACATACATATTATGCAATCGATATCAAGATGCGTAAAAATATGAACTTTACATATTTATGCAAATTAGCCGTTTTGATGTTATTGGAGTTGTCATAGAGTTGCCCTATAGCAATAGCGACAGTGTATTTGGAACAATTTTACAATCTTAAATTAAGATGTAAAATTGATTTTTTTGTACATACATATTATGCAATCGATATCAAGATGCGTAAAAATATGAACTTTACATATTTATGCAAATTAGCCGTTTTGATGTTATTGGAGTTGTCACAGAGTTGTTCTATAGCAATAGCGACAGTGTATTTGGAACAATTTAACAATCTTAAATTAAGGTGTAAAATTGATTTTTTGGTACATACATATTAAGCAATCGATATCAAGATGCGTAAAAATATGAACTTTACATATTTATGCAAATTAGCCGTTTTGATGTTATGGGAGTTGTCATAGAGTTGCCCTATAGCAATAGCGACAGTGTATTTGGAACAATTTTACAATCTTAAATTAAGATGTACATACACATTATGCAATCGATATCAAGATGCGTAAAAATATGAACTTTACATATTTATGCAAATTAGCCGTTTTGATGTTATTGGAGTTGTCATAGAGTTGTCCTATAGCAATGGCGACAGTGTATTTGGAACAATTTTACAATCTTAAATTAAGATGTAAAATTGATTTTTTGATACATACATATTATGCAATCGATATCAAGATGCGTAAAAATATGAACTTTACATATTTATGCAAATTTGAAGTTTTGATGTTATTGGAGTTGTCATAGAGTTGTCTATAGCAATAGCGACAGTGTATTTGGAACAATTTTACAATCTTAGATTAAGGTGTAAAATTGATTTTTTGGGACATACATGTTATGCAATCGATATCAAGATGCGTAAAAATATGAACTTTACATATTTATGCAAATTAGCCGTTTTGATGTTATTGGAGTTGTCATAGAGTTGTTCTATAGCAATAGCGACAGTGTATTTGGAACAATTTACAATCTTAAATTAAGATGTAAAATTGCTTAACATACATATTATGTAAAATCGATATCAAGATGCGTAAAAATATGAACTTTACATATTTATGCAAATTAGCCGTTTTAATGTTATTGGAGTTGTCATATAGTTGCCCTATAGCAATAGCGACGGTGTATTTGGAACAATTTTACAATCTTAAATTAAGATGTAAAATTGATTTTTTGGTACATACATATTATGCAATCGATATCAAGATGCGTAAAAATATGAACTTTACATATTTATGCAAATTAGCCGTTTTGATTTTATAAGAGTTGTCATAGAGTTGTTCGTACAGTGTATACACTTCGCAATCTTAAATTAAGTGTAAAATCGATTTTTTGGTACATACACATTATGCAATCGATATCAAGTTGCGTAAAAATATGAACTTTACATATTTATGCAAATTAGCCGTTTTGATGTTATTGGAGTTGTCACAGAGTTGTTCTATAGCAATAGCGACAGTGTATTTGGAACAATTTTACAAACTTAAATTAAGATGTAAAATTGATTTTTTTTTGGTACATACATATTATGCAATCGATATCAAGATGCGTAAAAATATGAACTTTACATATTTATGCAAATTAGCCGTTTTGATGTTATTGGAGTTGTCATAGAGTTGTTCTATAGCAATAGCGACAGTGTATTTGGAACAATTTTACAATCTTAAATTAAGATGTAAAATTGATTTTTTGGTACATACATATTATGCAATCGATATCAAGATGCGTAAAAATATGAACTTTACATATTTATGCAAATTAGCCGTTTTGATGTTATTGGAGTTGTCATAGAGTTGTTCTATAGCCATAGCGACAGTGTATTTGGAACAATTTCACAATCTTAAATTAAGATGTAGAATTGATTTTTTCGTACATACATATTATGCAATCGATATCAATATAGTTGTCATAGAGTTGTTCTATAGCAATAGCGACAGTGTATTTGGAACAATTTTACAATCTTAAATTAAGATGTAAAATTGATTTTTTGGTACATACATATTATGCAATCGATATCAAGATGCGTAAAAATATGAACTTTACATATTTATGCAAATTAGCCGTTTTGATGTTATTGAGTTGTCATAGAGTTGTTCTATAGCAATAGCAGCAGTGTATTTGGAGCAATTTTACAATCTTAAATTAAGATGTGAAATAGATTTTTTGCTACATACATATTATGCAATCGATATCAAGATGCGTAAAAATATGAACTTTACATATTTATGCAAATTAGCCGTTTTGATGTTATTGGAGTTGTCATAGAGTTGTTCTATAGCTATAGCGACAGTGTATTTGGAACAATTTTACAATCTTAAATTAAGATGGAAAATTGATTTTTTGGTACATACATATTATGCAATCGATATCAAGTTGCGTAAAAATATGAACTTTACATATTTATGCAAATTAGCCGTTTTGATGTTATTGGAGTTGTCATAGAGTTGTTCTATAGCCATAGCGACAGTGTATTTGGAGAATTTTAACATTCTTAAATTAAGATGTAAAATTGATTTTTTGGTACACACATATTATGCAATCGATATCAAGATGCGTAAAAATATGAACTTTACATATTTATGCAAATTAGCCGTTTTGATGTTATTGGAGTTGTCATAGAGTTGTTCTATAGCAATAGCGACAGTGTATTTGGAACAATTTTACAATCTTAAATTAAGGTGTAAAATTGATTTTTGGTACATACACATTATGCAATCGATATCAAGATGCGTAAAAATATGAACTTTACATATTTATGCTAATTAGCCGTTTTGATGTTATTGAGTTGTCATAGAGTTGTCTATAGCCATAGCGACAGTGTATTTGGAACAATTTCACAATCTTAAATTAAGGTGTAGAATTGAATTTTTTGGTACATACACATTATGCAATCGATATCAAGTTGCGTAAAAATATGAACTTTACATATTTATGCACATTAGCCGTTTTGATGTTATTGGAGTTGTCAAAAAGTTGTTCTATAGCAATAGCGACAGTGTATTTGGAACAATTTTACAATCTTAAATTAAGATGTAAAATTGATTTTTTGATACATACACATTATGCAATCGATATCAAGATGCGTAAAAATATGAACTTTACATATTTATGCAAATTAGCCGTTTTGATGTTATTGGAGTTGTCATAGAGTTGTTCTATAGCAATAGCGACAGTGTATTTGGAACAATTTTACAATCTTAAATTAAGATGTAAAATTGATTTTTGGTACATACATATTATGCAATCGATATCAAGTTGCGTAAAAATATGAACTTTACATATTTATGCAAATTAGCCGTTTTGATGCTATTGGAGTTGTCATAGAGTTGTTCTATAGCAATAGCGACAGTGTATTTGGAACAATTTTACAATCTTAAATTAAGATGTAAAATTGATTTTTTGGTACATACATATTATGCAATCGATATCAAGATGCGTAAAAATATGAACTTTACATATTTATGCAAATTAGCCGTTTTGATGTTATTGGAGTTGTCATAGAGTTTTCTATAGCAATAGCGACAGTGTATTTGGAACAATTTCACAATCTTAAATTAAGTGTAAATTGATTTTTGGTACATACATATTATGCAATCGATATCAAGATGCGTAAAAATATGAACTTTACATATTTATGCAAATTAGCCGTTTTGATGTTATTGGAGTTGTCATAGAGTTGTTCTATAGCAATAGCGACAAGTGTATTTGGAACAATTTTTACAATCTTTAAATTAAGGTGTAAATTGATTTTTTGGTACATACATATTATGCAATCGATATCAAGATGCGTAAAAATATGAACTTTACATATTTATGCTAATTAGCCGTTTTGATGTTATTGGAGTTGTCATAGAGTTGTTCTATAGCAATAGCGACAGTGTATTTGGAACAATTTTACAATCTTAAATTAAGGTACATACATATTATGCAATCGATATCAAGATGCGGAAAAATATAAAATTTACATATTTATGCAAATTAGGCGTTTTGATGTTATTGGAGTTGTCACAGAGTTTTCGTATAGCCATAGCGACAGTGTATTTGGAACAATTTTACAATCTTAAATTAAGTGTAAAATTGATTTTTGTACATACATATTATGCAATCGATATCAAGATGCGTAAAAATATGAACTTTACATATTTATGCAATTAGCCGTTTTGATGTTATTGGGTTGTCATAGAGTTGTCTATAGCAATAGCGACACTGTATTTGGAACAATTTTACAATCTTATATTAAGATATAAAATTGATTTTTTGGTACATACATATTATGCAATCGATATCAAGATGCGTAAAAATATGAACTTTACATATTTATGCAAATTAGCCGTTTTGATGTTATTGGAGTTGTCATAGAGTTGCCCTATAGCAATAGCGACAGTGTATTTGGAACAATTTTACAATCTTAAATTAAGATGTAAAATTGATTTTTTGGTACATACATATTATGCAATCGATAGCAAGATGCGTAAAAATATGAACTTTACATTTATGCAAATTAGCCGTTTTGATGTTATTGGAGTTGTCATAGAGTTGTCTATAGCAATAGGACAGTGTATTTGGAACAATTTCACAATCTTAAATTAAGATGTAAAATTGATTTTTGGTACATACATACATATTATGCAATCGATATCAAAGATGCGTAAAAAATATGAACTTTTACATATTTATGCAAATTAGCCGTTTTGATGTTATTGGAGTTGTCATAGAGTTGTCGTATAGCCATAGCGACAGTGTATTTGGCACAACTTTGCAATCTTAAATAAAGGTGTAGAATCGATTTTTTTGTACATACACATTAAGCAATCGATATCAAGTTGCGTAAAATATGAACTTTACATATTTATGCTAATTAGCCTTTTTGCTGTTATTGGAGTTGTAATAGAGTTGCCCTATAGCAATAGCGACAGTGTATTTAGAACAATTTTACAATCTTAAATTAAGATGAAAAATTGATTTTTTTGTACATACATATTATGCAATCGATATCAAGATGCGTAAAAATATGAACTTTACATATTTATGCAAACTAGCCGTTTTGATGTTATTGGAGTTGTCATAGAGTTGTCCTTTAGCAATAGCGACAATGTATTTGGAACAATTTTACAATCTTAAATTAAGGTGTAAAATCGATTTTTTGATACACACATATTATGCAATCGATATCAAGTTGCGTGAAAATATGAACTTTACATGTTTATGCAAATTAGCCGTTTTGATGTTATTGGAGTTGTCATAGAGTTGTTCTATAGCAATAGCGACAATTTATATGGAACAGCTTTGCAATCTTAAATTAAGGTGTAGAATTGATTTTTTGTACAAACATACACATTAAGCAATCGATATCAAGATGCGTAAAAATATGAACTTTACATATTTATGAAAATTAGCCGTTTTGATGTTATTGGAGTTGTCATAGAGTTGCCCTATAGCAATAGCGACAGTGTATTTGGAACAATTTTGCAATCTTAAATTAAGATGTAAAATTGATTTTTTGGTACATACATATTATGCAATCGATATTAAGATGCGTAAAAATATGAACTTTACATATTTATGCAAATTAGCCGTTTTGATGTTATTGGAGTTGTCATAAAGTTGTAGATAGCGGCAATGAATTTAGAACAATTTGCAATCTTAAATTAAGGTGTATAATTGATTTTTTGGTACATAAACATTAAGCAATCGATATCAAGTTTCGTAATAATATATGTTATTGGAGTTGTCGTAGAGTTGTCGTATAGCCATAGCGACAGTGTATTTGGAACAACTTTGCAATCTTAAATTAAGGTGTAAAATTGATTTTTTGATACATACATATTATGCAATCGATATCAAGATGCGTAAAAATATGAGCTTTACATATTTATGCAAATTAGCCGTTTTGATGTTATTGCAGTTGTCATAGAGTTGTGCTATAGCAATAACGACAATGTATTTGGAACAATTTTACAATCTTAAATTAAGGTGTAGAATTGATTTTTTGATACATACACATTAAGCAATCGATATCAAGATGCGTAAAAATATGAACTTTACATATTTCTGTTAAATAGCCGTTTTAATGTTATTGGAGTTGTCCCAGAGTTGTTCTATAGCAATAGCGACAGTGTATTTGGAACAATTTTACAATTTAAATTAAGATGTAAAATCGATTTTTTGATACATACATATTATGCAATCGATATCAAGATGCGTAAAAATATGAACTTTACATATTTATGCTAACTCGCCGTTTTGATGTTATTGGAGTTGTCATAGAGTTGTCTATAGCAATAGCGACAGTGTATTTGGAACAATTTACAATCTTAAATTAAGATGTAAAATTGATTTTTTATTACATACATATTATGCAATCGATATCAAGATGCGCAAAAATATGAACTTTACATATTTATGCAAATTAGCCGTTTTGATGTTATTGGAGTTATCATAGAGTTGTTCTATAGCAATAACGACATTGTCTTTGGAAAATTTCACAATCTTAAATTAAGGTGTAAAAATTGATTTTTGGTACATACACATTAACAAGCAATCGATAATGATTTTGTAAGAATATGAACTTTACATATTTATGCTAACTCTTCGTTTTGATGTTATTGGG
>NW_026090311.1:0-18444 GCF_024586455.1 Bactrocera neohumeralis
GATATAATAACCAAAATTTAACCATTTTATAACGAAATCTCAAATATTGTTTCAATATCAGTGCAAGATAACCAAAAAATATAACCACTTTATAACGAAAGGCAATATATTTTTTTTTTTATTTTAACGCAGAAAGGAGTACTATGCGAAAGTACTTTAGTCACCCCGGGTACTCGCTCGAACAGGGTTATCTTTTAAAATCGCGGCCGAAGGCCGCCAACTCAGAAAGGAGTACTACGCGAAAGTACTTTAGTCACCCCGCGTATTCGCTCGACCAGGGTTATTTTTTTAAAGCGTGGCCAAAGGCCGCCAACGCAGAAAGGAGTACTACGCGAAAGTACTTCAGTCACATAAATCACATATTACACATATGTAGATATATGTACATATGTAGGTAGATTTTTTTTATAGTTAATATAGAAAAAGTATTACGTGAAAAAGCAAACAAAGAAAAATTGTTAAAAATCCTACATATTTGCTATTTAAGATGTGGCAAGGCTTGTTTTCCTCATAATTGTAAACAATCTAACCTTTTCAACGATGAGTGCACTAAGTGATTTTTAAATTAATAAATTTAGGTAAAATATACCAAAATAAAAGTGAAATGTGAACTTATTTCAATGTTTAGAGTGTATATTTAAATATACAGAGTGAAAAACGTGAAAAAATTTAGTGAAACATAGAGAAATACCATGTGTTATTAGTGCAAATTTTTGAACTTTTAATCGTGAATATTTTAAAAAATAAAAGTTATTTTTATATTATTTTTGGCTATTTCTTCTCTGGAGAAGCTCCCCTATCCGCACATACCCCATTTATACGGAAATTCGGTTTTTTACCCCTCCGCCAAAGTAATCGGTATACACACCAGTTAAGTGACCTTCTGCAGTTTAAAGGTTTATGTTGCAGCCTTGAGGAAATTAAATAGTTAAGAGAATATTCATATGTATACTGAATTCAATTAAGTGAAAAATACACACCGAAGTTACTCTCCGTTATTGAAAAACAATTACACCGTTTAAAATAAAGAATAATAATATACGGTACCTAGTTGTACAAAATTCGAATAATATTATATTAATTAAAGAAAGGTACAATATGAAACAGATTATAAATTTTAAAGAGTTTCCAGAAACTCAACAAGTATAGAAAACGTCTAAAATAAAATATTATACGTTCTTTGCAAAATATTCTAGTAGATAATTCAAGTGGAGCTCTTCTTAACAGCAAGGCACAATGTACAATTTACTATTAACACAATTCTTTGAACTGATTCCGGATAATGTATTAAAAACTCTTTACGGAGCTTTGTATAACATACAATAACAGTAGAAAAGGTAGTCACTCAGCCATTACTTGAACTCTGCAAATAGCGCAAGTGTCGCACTCAACATCCCAGCTCCACATAGCCACAGCATTCCACTTCTTCAACGTAAACATTTTATCCGGTTTACCTCCGTCATTATCGTTGAATTGTTTGTCCATGGAACTTTCAATATCCTCACCATCAACCATTGCTTACAAAACTTCCTTGAACCGCCAGTAATAAAGTTTATTGCAATGTTAAAAATCCAATTCCGAGAAGAGGGTGATGCTGACACAATAGAAAACAAAACACAGGGTTCACTAGCGTTAAATATTTCGTTGAAATGGTGTGCGTCAAAGATATATTCGCAAAATTTTTGTCACATTACCCAGCAGTAGCAGCTATACAAACTCCAAAATATTGAAAGAACTAATGTGGAAAACTTACGCATACACACCGTGCCACCGATAATACGTTTACGTAAGAAATTGTTGTTAAAATTGTCAATTGGATCTTAAGAAACTCATAGAAACTTTATTAGAATCGCCGGTAGCGCTGTTGTGTAATTAACAGGTGATTCAATGTTCATATGAAGTTTGATCTCCAAATGTCAATTAGTATGTGTTTGGCAGCTGTTTGTTGACGACGTGAAGTTAAAATTGAACAACGGTTTGCTTGAAAAACATTCAATGAAGGTCGTGACGTCATCGAAGATTTGCTTCAAACCAGTGGTTCATCCACTTCTGCTATAGTCGATAACATCGAAAAAATGTAAGAAATAGTGCTTAAAAGTCGTTGTGTTGGCACCAGAGGCTTTCAACATCTCTTATAGATCGACTCCAAAAATTTTGGTTAATGTTTTGGGTATGGTGTGCATTCAATGACAGTCTGGTACGAAAATACCTGAATCTTTTGCGAAAACCACGTGGAGAAGAGGCTGAAGACCTTACATTATTCAAACACATCGTTGCTGGTGTCGAGTCTAGTGAGCAGAGGGAATGGAATGCGCGGCAAAAATTAGCGCAAGCCGAAAAAAAAACAAAATTCGTTAAAGGCCATCTCAACCAGGACATTAAACAAGTGTATGGAAAATAATAGCAGTGTTACTCGCTCGAGAGTCTATATTGAAGGCGACAATAAAGATTTGTACATAAATACGGTTTTTTTGTCAGTCCAGGTGAACTTTAATCAAATGGTATTATTAATATATGATTGATTTTTTTTAGATTGTTTTGATTTTTTCACCGATAATGATTAATTTTTCGTAATTCTATAATTACATTTTAGCAAAACTAATGTCTAAAAGAAGATCATATTTATATTTTAGTTTTTTGTTTGCTCAAAATAAAACTCGCTATATATGTAATTACATATATTTTTGAAGTTTTTTTTTTAACTTTTGTTGCATATTATTTTAGAACAAATGTAAAGCATGACACAATTCCGATTTCTTTGGCGCCGCGATTTGAAGGTACCTTTGGAAAGAGGAAGTCCTCCTGATTAAAAAATATATAGGGTTATAGGTACCGCAAACGCTTAGTTTACGAGATATTCGACCTTAAAGTTCAAAAATTCCCAAAATTCGAACATTTCAACAAGCTATTTTACCACATTAAACACACTTTACTCACATTTTTCATTTCAAATTAATTAAATTAAACTATAAACTTTTAAATAAATCCATATTTTACACTTTTAACAGTCTTTTTACCGAGGAAATCTTTATTTTAGAAATTACATCTTACACTCGTAGTGAACATCATGTGTGTGCTAAAAATTACGACGAAATGGAGCGCTGCCATGTGATAATAAGGAAATTGTTCTTTATTTAATTTAATAAACAAATAAGCAATATTATATAATAATATTATATACATATACAATAAACATCACCTAATATACAAAAAAACGTATTATCAAAAATAAATGGTAAGCGCTGACAGATATAATAACCAAAATTTAACCATTTTATAACGAAAACTCAAATATTGTTTCAATATCAGTGCAAGATAACCAAAAAATATAACCACTTTATAACGAAACTCAATATATATTTTTTTATTTTAACGCAGAAAGGAGTACTACGCGAAAGTACTTTAGTCACCCCGGGTATTCGCTCGACCAGGGTTATTTTTTAAAGCGCGACCGAAGGCCGCCAACGCAGAAAGGAGTACTACGCGAAAGTACTTTAGTCACATAAATAACATATATGTACATATGTAGAAAGCCAACGCAGAAAGGAGTTAATATAGCGAAAGTACTTCAGTCACAAAGAAAAATTGTTAAAAATCCTACATATTTTATTTAAGATGTGGCAAGGCTTGTTTTCCTCATAACTGCAGAACAATCTACTTTTCAACGCCAAAGTACTTAAGTGATTTCACATAAATCATTTAGGTAAAATATACACAAAATAAAATTACGTATATGTGAACTTATTAGAATGTTTTTTTATATTTAATATACAGAGTGAAAAAAAAGAATTAGTGAAAAAAGAAAACAAATAAAAATTGTTAAAAATATTTTAAAACATATTTGCTTTTTAAGATTTTTGGCTATTTTTCTCTGGATAATTGTAAACAATCTAACTATTTTCAACGATGAGTGCACAAAGTGATTTTTAAATTAATAAATTCTGCAGTAAAATATACCAAAATAAAAGTGAAATGTGAACTTATTTCAATGTTTAGAGTGTATATTTAAAATACACACCGTGAAAAACGTTATTGAAAAAAATTTACCGTTTAAAATAAAGAAATAATATGTGTTATTAGTGCAAATTTTTGAACTAATTTAATTAATTGAATATTTGAAAAATAAAAGTTATTTTATATTATTTTTGGCTATTTCTTCTCTGGAGAAGCAACCCCTATAGAAAACGCTAAAATAATATTTATACGGTTCGGTTTTTTACCCCTCCGCAAAATATTCTAGTAGATAAATTGGTAACATACACAATGTACAGTTCACTATTGACCTTCTTTGCAGTTTAAAGGCGTTGTATAACATAAAATAACAGTAGAAAAGGTAGTCACTCAGCCATTACTTGAACTCTGCAAATAGCGCAAGTGTCGCACTCAACATCCCAGCTCCACATAGCCACAGCATTCCACTTCTTCAACGTAAACATTTTATCCGGTTTACCTCCGTCATTATCGTTGAATTGTTTGTCCATGGAACTTTCAATATCCTCACCATCAGCCATTGCTTACAAAACTTCCTTGAACCGCCAGTAATAAAGTTTATTGCAATGTTAAAAATTCAATTCCGAGAAGAGGGTGATGCTGACACAATAGAAAACAAAACACAGGGTTCACTAGCGTTAAATATTTCGTTGAAATGGTGTGCGTCAAAGATATATTCGCAAAATTTTTGTCACATTACCCAGCAGTAGCAGCTATACAAACTCCAAAATATTGAAAGAACTAATGTGGAAAACTTACGCATACACACCGTGCCACCGATAATACGTTTACGTAAGAAATTGTTGTTAAAATTGTCAATTGGATCTTAAGAAACTCATAGAAACTTTATTAGAATCGCCGGTAGCGCTGTTGTGTAATTAACAGGTGATTCAATGATTGCCCGCTGCAGTTTGTGCAGTATCAAATACAAAAAGGATCAACACTAATAAGAAATCGCTATAACTGCTCTTATTGGATATTAGGCTGACCTTCTCTTTCCGATCCGACAAATGGAGAAACTTATGAAATCTGATAGGTTATTTCCAGTGTCAGAAATACTTTTGGAATATCGGAAGCATGGAAACAGTAAATATTTAACAAAATATTTTATATTTATAATTGTCTTTACAGGTACTATATGGAGCAACCGATTCATAGTCTCATACTCAATGTATTCCCTTTGGCTAAAAATAGAAAAATGTATTATCACGTAAATATACATATGTATGTATGTGTGTACATATATCAATTTAACTACCCGTTTACAAGTTTATTGCAATAAAAACTGTATTTGATGACTACTGTAATGCTAGTTTGTAATTGATACTGAACTCAATTGAAGCCATCAGAAGCGACCAATAAAAGCTGGTCGCAATAAAAAAGTTTTATGTTGCTGTATTACGGTATTGCAAATTTCGAAATAACTGTAAGCTGAAGATTTCGTTGAGTACTCGTGGAGTTTAGTCTCTTTGTGCTCGTCTATTATCATGACTCACTCAGGTTTAAAGCAAACGCACGCAAATGTATGTAATAATGCACATTTATTTCATTTGGTAAAAACACATAACTTAAAAATGTATAATTTTTGGAAAAATTCGAAGTGTCAAATTAAAAACATTTGGAACAACATTTACGTGTATATTTCTGAAGTTATTTTTTCTTAATTTTTTCTTCATACATCACATTTTGTATAGAAACCCAGATTAGAGCATCAGGCTAGTTATATAGTTATATAGTATAAGCTAGTTGTCAGCAGCTTATAACTGTGATGATGTTTCTTCAAATATATAGTATACATATGTATATCAGTTTATTTATAAATATTTCTACTTATGATATTTTTGATGAAATCTAGCATGAAACACATTTTTTCTTTAATATTATATCTATGTGTGTGTTTGTAGGCTTGCGCGTACAGGTAATAATTGTATACTTGCCAACTACTATCCGAAATCAGCTGCCACATAGCTGATATAAAAACAACAAAAATAAACACACAAAAGCTAAATATAACAAAAACAACAAAAATAAACACTTATATATGTATGTATATACAAAAGCTAAAAAGTAACAAAACTAGGGTCATCTTTGCATACTGACATAAATTACTTTATAATGGGTATAATGTTATATATAATAATAGATATGTATGTTATTCAATAATATCGACCTTAAAGAGTGTTGGAATGCACACGCGTACATTGTACTGCGAAATAATTCTATTACTTAATGTTTCTTTGCTAGAAAAACATTTGTTTAACCAATTCGATTTCATGTTTGCAGTATGATATGTCCGTTGTTCCAAAATATGATAATCTTGCGTCATAACGCAGATCTTTCATAGTGCGATTCAGAGCCTCTAACGCGCGTTTACGCGACATTGTTAAAATTAAAACTTTGGCCATTGCTGAATGTTTCGCTATGTTACATGTTGGTTCTTCAACCGCTTGCAGGTTTAATGGCAATTTTAATGCAGAATGAGCGGTTCGGCAACCTTCCAACATCGTTGCCGCTATTCCAGAAGAAGCAACTGCTACAGCAATTTCTGATCTTGCACGAACTGCAGCCAAAATCAATGATATGAGGAATGTCTTTCCAGTTCCACCAGGCGAATCAAGGAAAATCATGCCGACATTTCCATCATCAATTGCCTTCATCACCGTATCGTACACTTCTTTTTATTGAGGATTCAACAATGGTATATATATATATATATATATATATATTCACGTTCACGCTGCAATTCTCGTTCAAAAGCGTCGTTTACTCCACGATCAGGCGACGTCATTCCTAACCTGGCTAACAAACTGACGCACATGAGGTAACATTGTCTTCTATCAAAACCAAAGCCTGGTTGTGCATCTCTTCATTCATATCAAGATGGGGATTCTCTGAATGCAAATTGAGCTCCTGACATGCAACACGAAATGTTGGCAGCACTACATCATTGACAGTTCGAAGTGATTCAAATGATGTCGGACCACGAACATTCACCAGCAGTAGTCATAAGTAAAAGCATTCATCATTTTTCGGATGAACTGTATAAATACGGCCAAGAGCTTCAGTAGAACGCACATCCGGATGACCAGGAACTACATTACCTTGCTTTCGACGTTGAAATTTCTTCGATGAAGCATTCCAAGTGTAATAACGCGACATCTCTGAGTAAAGTAACGCACGCGCAAACGGATCACTTTGGCAAATCGAGAAGAAACTGGTCAATGTTGTCGCTGTTGGGTTTTGAGCTCGTTGAGCGGCATTTGCTGGGGTGAAATAAACTCGTTGACCGTTCTCCAGATGCACTGCCAAATGTGTAACACTCGGATAGCGTTCATGAATGGGAAATAAGAATATACGCCAAAACGCCTCATTGCAGCATACGTATCGACCATTTTGATAGCGCGTGATTTCATCATTGGGGTCAGGAGCTTGAAGACCAAAGCCGCCATGTCACTGCCCTTCGTGACATATTTGCAGATGTACTTGATGGACTTCACTGAATTGCAATACTCCACGTTACAATGCGCCCTGAATGTTTTGGAAAGAAGTGGCGAATACGGAACAACCCAAGAGTTGTCGACCACGAAATCATTTCCTTTCACTTTGACTGTGATTGTTCTACCGCCATCATCAGAAGATCGACGTCGATACAGTGGACAACCATCTTTGCCAGTGATGGTATCAACAGTCAAATTTTGTGGATAACGCTTGGAACATTTGCCGCCGACCATGCACGGTCATTGTGGGTTAATGGCGCCACACGGTTCATTAATCATGTTTGTAATTACGACATCATGCAGGTCTGGATCGGTTTCGGAATCAGGAATCTCGGCAAATATGATGTCATCAATTTGGTCTGGCTGTATTCTTTCGACTAACCAAATGAGAATGTGCGCATGCGGTAAGCCTCTTTTTTGCCATTCAATGGAATACATCCAACATCGAGTATCCCCAAAGACACGATGCCCAAGAATATAGTGCATGAGCGACCGGATTTTTTGCCTACACGTTTTTGAATACACGTGCGGTAATATCGTGCCGATCACTTGATGTTTGGTCAGGAAGCAGCAGTTGAACAATTTCTATCCACTTAGGATTGCACGCGAAGGTGATGAACAGGTCTGGACGGCCGTAATGACGTACATATGTCATTGCATCTTGCGTATATTCATGCATATGACGTGGACTGCGAACGAACGTCGCCGGTAAAGTAGTCAACCGACCAAAATCAGATGCATTTCCTTCGGTGCTAATTGCATTTGGGTTGATTTAAAGTGATAAAAAGGAGGCGCTCCGCTTCTATTTTGGCATACATATCGACGCAAAATTGCTGAAATAATCGGCGAAATCGAAGCAAATAGTTGTCAACATTTTGGCGAATCATCAAACGATATGCGTAAAAATTCATTCCGGTGACCTTCCTGGTAGTTTCCTCACCTAAAATGATATCAGTGACATTAGTGTCATATTGAAATGAAAATTATTATGATATCTATTCTTACCGGTCGATGGATTTATCATATTGATGTTGATATAATATCCATCGTCTCGTTGCCAAAACATCAGTGGGTATTGCAATGCATCGTATGAACGATGAGTTTCGGATATTCGTTGCAATTGCCCACAGTCCCGACGTGTGAGCACAATATCGCGTAATTCCCGGCTTTCGCCAACAATCACAACTGCAACCTCATCTATTGTTGGAGCGTTAAATTGGCGTTCGTGCGTTCCAGCAGGTCGTTTATTCGCTCTGATCACGACTTTATAGCCATCATTTGGCATGCGATCCAACGCAGTTTTGAATAACCGAACCAATGCATGATGTTCATGAAGCAGCTGCTGCAAATCGCGAAGAATTCCTCTTCTGATTTCCGTATTGATTGTTTGGCGCTGATCAAGTTGATGTTCCACGTTGCCCATGAAGTAAATTTGAAGGAATTTATGTTGTGCGTCTTCAAGTGGTAGCAATGATCCAATTCGATGGTGAATTTGTCCTTGAATCTGTAGAGTCAATTACGAAATTAGATTCAATATTTTTTGTGCATCAAAAGAAAATGATCGGTTCTTCCGTAATACTGTCATCTGCTTCAAAGCGCACAAATACTACAAACTGTGCACAGTCGGAAACATCTGTAGATTCATCGAACTGCAAAGCAAAATGTTGGCTATTCTTTAGTTTTTCGACTACTTGTTCTTGAATATCCTTGGCCATATCGTTTATTCTGCGTGAAATATCACTGTCAGAAAGCGGTATTTTTCTTAATTTGTTTGCCTCCTGCTTACTGACCATAATTTCAACCATATTGAGTGCCGCTGGCAAAATAAGATTTTCGGCAATTGTACATATGTATGTGGTTTCCCTGCTTTAGCAATTCGATATGCGACTGTGTAGCTAGCTAATAATGTTGACTCGTTGACTCTGGATGCCTGAAAATAAACCAAACAATATACAAGTGAACAGACAATAAAAATTAAGGACGCGGAACCTTTGCACACCGAAATTAAGTATAATCAAAAGTTGTATGCAAATAATAAAGAAATAAACACCAACAGTAAAAATATAGTATAAAAAAACTAAAAAACACGCTTTGACGATAACGTAAACTAAAAAATCAAAAATAATTGTTAATATGGAAAATAAATAAATAAAAAAAAATAGTATTATTGTGAAAAAAGGGTGGGGCGCTTTTTAACAGCTGATTTATAGTGCACCCCACGCTTTTTTCATTATTTTCTTACTTACCTGAATTATAGTATTTTGCTGCTGACTAAGAGCTTCCAACTTTCGTTCAAAGAAAGCCAACGGCTTATCAGCTTCTTTTTGATGCTTGGTTGTGAGATGCCGCATAAGCTTTGACGGTTTCATACTCTCACGTGATAAAACATAGCCGCAAATTACACATTGAGGTTTATTATTTATGACTGTGAACCCGTATTTCAAATAACTGTCATCGTAATATCTATTTTTTTCGGATTCTATTCACCACCACCGCTATTGATACTCGTACCAGATGTTGAAGGCTGCGATCTTTTGAGAAATTTATCCATTTTAAAAACGCGCAGAGCAAGCGAAAAAACAAAATAATGACGTCTGAACTTATTGGCGACTACGCTTAACTGAGTAATGAGAGTTGAAACAAAGGAATAGTCCGGGTGGCGCGCGCGGGAGTTACATTCCTATACTCTAAACACCTTGTAATAATATATACTTATGTATGTATATAGTAAATGCTTAATAGCTCACTAACATAAAATTAGGTTCCACATTAGGCTTAGTTGCGGAATAAGAGAGTGAGCGTATTTCGGGTCTGCAAACGCCATCTCAACTAAAAACATAAATGTATACATACATATATATATAAATAAGTATATATAAGTAAATAAGCTAATGTCGAACGATAATACAGTTAAGCCTAATATTAGAAGCTAACTAACTAAGAATGTCAGTACAGTTAGCATTAGAATAAGGAGGATGTAAACTAATAAGGAATATAGAGTTAGTCAGTCTTAAGATTCAATTCAATAAAGGCGGTCGTAGAAAAAAAAAGCCTAAGCTCCTTTTTTTCGGAAACTATAACTGGCGCAGTCGGGTTAACTTTGATCAAAAGATCAAAGGAATCGAATCGCATTGCCGAAAATATTTAAAAAGTTTAATTAAAAAAACAAAAGCGAAAAAGTTTAAAATAAATACTTAAATATACATTTTACAAAAAAAGTAAACGATGCATAAATTAGTGAAATTAGTGAGATATATAGAACAAACAAAAGTGCAAAAAGTTTAAAATAAATAGAAAGTAAAATAGTAAAAAAATCCTATAAAAAAGGAAATAAAAGCAAAAAGTTTAAAATAAATACTTAAATATACATTTTACAAAGAAAAGAAAGTGTGAAAATAGTAAAAAAATTCTATAAAAAAACGAAACAAAAGTGCAAAAAGTTTAGAATATATACTTAAATATACATTTTACAAAAAAAAAAGAAAGTGCGAAAATAGTAAAAAAAAAATTCTATAAAAAACGAAACAAAAGTGCAAAAAGTTTAAAATAAATAGGAAGTGCGAAGATAGTAAAAATCCTATAAAAAACGAAACAAAAGTGCAAAAATTTTAAAATAAATACTTAAATATACATTTTACAAAAAAAGGAAAGTGCGAAAATAGCAAAAAATTCTATAAAAAACGAAACAATAGTGCAAAAAGTTTAAAATAAATACTAAAGTATACATTTTACAAAAAAAGTGAGCGTGAAAATAGTACAAAAATCTATAAAAATCGAAAGCTCCAGTGAAAATTAAAAAAAAAAAAAAACAATAAAAACTTTTTTTTTGGTGAAAATCGAACTCAAATTTCCAAAAAAAAGAAAACGAAAGCTACAGTGAAAAAAAATTAGAAAATTTTTTTGTTGAAAATAAGTGAAAATAAAGCATTAAACAAAAAGCATTAAAATCTTGAAGGAAAAGAGAAGCGAAATAAGTGCTAAAAAAGAAAAAAATTCACAGAAAGTTGCAAGTTGCCCAAAAAGTGCTAGTGTCACGTATCACAAAGAATGAGTACAGTTTCGACAAAGATTTAAGAAATTCACAGCTTGCAACAGTAACAACGGAAATTACGTTTGCCGTGAAAAGTACAGTATCGACAAAGCTAAAATTTACAGCTTGCAACACGCGTTAAAACAGTAAGAACGGAACTTGCGGTATATACATATATTCATATATGTATATATAAAGCACAGTTTCGGAAAAAGCAACTACATTTTTTAAAACCGTTTTGTGAACCGCCACAAAAAAAGAAGAAAAAACAGCAAGTTAAAAACAAATATTTTTGCGGAACCAACAAAACCAATTCACAGTTTAAACAAAAAATATTCACACGCGAAAAATATTAGGAAAAAAGGATTGAAATATTATTAATGTGTCAAAAAACAAATATATATTAAAAAAAAAAAACGAAAACGAAAAAAATATTAAGAAAAAAAGTTAAAATATTTTTGTGAAAATTAAACAATTTAACAAGTATTAGAAACAAAAAAACAAAAAAAAACATTTCTGAAACATAAAAGTGTATACAGTTACGGACAACCGAATTTAACCATCAAAATAAAACAAAACACGCCAAGTAATACTGGTTATAGTGAAAATATTGAAAACAGAAAAAAAATATAAAAATAAAAAGTTAATGAAAAATTTCTAAAAGCAAAGGCTATATATACAGTTACCCGAAAAATAATAAGGACAGCGGCCTAGAAATAATTAAGCTCATGTGCATCCAGAAATAGAAACAAAATACAAATAAAAAAGTTTCTACAACGTTTAAAAGACTTCTAAACAAAAGGAGAAATCATCTTTACTTTTCCACAACTGGTCCAAAAAGAAATACTGCGCGGACCACATCTTCAAACCACAATTAAAACGACCTATTTACAACTACTACTACAATGGAGAATCTAAACCAAACCATCGCCGAGCTGGAAAGAGTTATCGCAAGGCAAGAAGAATTGCTACAAACCCAACAACAAGAAATGCAACAACAACATGCTCAACATCTACTACAACTACAAATAAACCAACAACCACAATTCTACAGATTTCACATGTCACCAAGGGACATCATGGATCAATTCCGGAGAATGAAGCCACTAGACGACCATCATAATCCAAAAGCATTCATTAAAGCGGTCGAAACCAACATTTCTCTCTGCGGCACAGACCAGGAACTCGTCCAACATTGTATCAACATTATAGCAAACGAAAAAATACTGGGCACCGCTGGAAAAAGAACAAGAGAACTGGAGGACAACTCATCGTGGGAAGCGATTAAGGCCAAAATTCTACAAGGATCTCGTCCGAGGAAGACATACGCAGAGGTATTCAATTTTTGTAGGACGGTCAAAGTAAGTAATCTTAATGAATTATTTATAATTTTTGAAAAATGTAAGGCAGAAATAAATGAAATATACATATTTGACCCTTTAAAACCGGGCATTTACAAACCTGAAAATGTAGATAGGGACCTTGTTGATATACTGTTAGAGAAAATCGATGGGCCTATAAGGGCACATATAACCGAAACGGAAACATTAAATGATATAATAGTAAAATATTCAAAGTTAAAATTGCTGCAGGACAAAAGAGCGATAGATTATAGACATCGAAAGTATGTCGATAAAAACAAAACAAACTACGAAGGTTTCAAGAAAAATTATCGATCTTACGAACATAATAAAATTTCAGACAATAGACAAACCAAATCAACAAACGACAATAGACAACAAAGCGGGAACAATAACAATTACATACGTAATACAAATTTTAATCGTAACAATTACAACAATCGGAATAACTACGATTACGGGTACAACAATTCTACAAATAAAATACAACCAAATTTACCGAGACAAACTAAAAGCTCTCATATGAGCGTCGACTACAATCCAAGTACAAGTCGTTTGTCCAATAATTCAAATTTGATGGAAATTGGCAATGGTGAAGAAAAAGAAGTAAATTTTTTAACACCGCCTCAAACCCTCAACTCCCCATAATAACAGTAACAATAGGAAATCACAGAATTAAATGTTTAATAGATACAGGTTCAACAACTAGCATCATAAAACCAAACGCCCTATTCGAAAATTTTCAAAAGGAAAAACTTTCCAAACCGTTATGCTATGGAACTATCAACGGAATTAATGAAATAAAATATAAAATTGTAACACCTTTTCCGAAAGAATTTAACGTCTTAGGTACTTTATCATGGAAAGTAATAGATTTTAACAGCAACAAATACGAAGCTATTATAGGACAAAATTTTCTTATCCCTTTTAAAGCTAAAATTGATGTAGAAAACACGTTTATTAATATATTAGGAAACATAATTTATTTTGATCAACGAATTCCTTATGGAAAAACGGAAATTTGCGCACTCGAATTCAGTGATATGAAAAACTTAAACTTGAATCATTTAAATATCGAAGAAAGCCAATCGATAAAAGATCTATTACAAGAATTTAACGAATTATTTTTCAAAGAAGGAGATAAACTTTCTTTTACGCATGAAATCAAACATCAAATTTTTACAACAAATGATAGACCCATTCATTCGAAAATTTATAGGTATCCACAAGTTCATGAATTAGAAATACAAAAACAAATAAAAGAAATGTTAGAACATAATATAATTAGAGAAAGCAACTCTGCTTACAACAGCCCTTTGTGGATAGTCCCCAAAAAAGCGGATGCAGACGGAAATAAAAAATGGCGTATCGTCGTCGATTATAGGAGATTAAATGAAATTACTATTAGCGATAAATTCCCGATACCTAATATCGATGGTATCATGGATAAACTAGGTAGAGCACAATATTTTTCCTCTATTGATCTCGCGAAAGGATTTCATCAAATACTGGTAGATGAAAAAGACAGGAAGAAAACAGCGTTTTCTACTCCGTTAGGACATTATGAATTCTTAAGAATGCCATTCGGTCTTAAAAATGCCCCATCGACATTCCAACGTCTTATGAACTCAGTACTTCGAGATTTCATAAACAAGATATGCGTTGTATACTTAGACGACATTTTGATTTTTAGTACTTCTTTGTCAGAACATATAACTAATATGCGGAAAATTTTTACAAAAATTAAAACAAGCAAAATTGAAAATACGTTTAGAAAAATGCAGTTTTTTAAAGAAAGAAACAGACTTTCTAGGTCATATACTAACTCCTGAAGGAATAAAACCAAATCCAAACAAAGTTGAAGTTATCCAAAAATTAAAGTTACCAATTTCTCAAAAGCAAATAAAATCTTTATTAGGCATTACCGGCTTTTACAGGAAATTTATAAAAGACTATTCTAAAATAGCTTATCCTATGGTCGCATATCTGAAAAAAGATGCAAAGATTAACGTTAATAACCCAAGTTATATAACCGCTTTCGAAAATTTAAAAAATATTATTACAAATCCCCCCATTTTAAGGGATCCAATTTTTACAAAAAGATTTAAATTAACTACAGACGCTAGCAACTTTGCTATTGGCGCAGTTCTCACACAAGACGACCACCCAATTTCATATGCTTCACGCACATTAAATACTCACGAGAAAAACTACTCAACCATCGAAAAGGAACTATTAGCAATAGTGTGGTCAGTAAAATACTATAGACCCTACTTATATGGAAGAGAATTCGATCTAAAAACAGATCACCAACCACTTAAATGGCTACAAAAGAAAAATTGTGGTAAGGATATAAATCCAAGACTTCAACGTTGGCTGGTACAACTAGGAGAGTACGATGCAAAAATCGATTATATAACCGGTAAAGAAAATAAAATAGCGGATTTTCTGAGCCGAATTAACAGTGATGAAATAAACATGGTGAAGTCCGAAAATTTGGGAATGACCCTTAACAAAATGTTGCAAATAAAAGATTTAAACGCTGGTGAACAACAAGACCAAACAATGCTTTCAATAGAAGTCCAAACTAGCCATTCTCATGAAGAAAATCTTTATAATCACTTTAACATTCTCAATACAGTCGTAAATCGTTTCAAACAGCAATTAATTTTAGTTCAAGCAAAAGAAAAAGAAGTAGAAAATATTTTCAAAAACAAACGCATTTTTATCGATATAGGAGATATTAACTCTCACAACGTTATTAATATTATAAATAAACATTTTGAAAAAGGTAAGATCGCTATATATTTTGAACTTAATGAAGAAAAACATAATGAAGTAGAACAAATACTTTTAAATTTATTCGCAAACAATCAAAATATTTCTTTTGTAAATTGCACAAACTTTGCCAAAGCTATCGAAGATGAATACGAACTAAAGAGACAAATATCGTTTTTCCATAAAATCGAAGTAGGACATTCAGGCATTATTCCAACTTACGAGGGGGATGAAGCAAAAAGTATATCATCCAGAACTAAAATTAAAATAAATGAAATAATAAATAATTGCGACATATGTAATGGTGGAAAATATGATAGAAATCCGATCAAAGCTAAATTTCAAATTACCGAAACACCAAATACAGTTAATGAAATTGTTCATATAGATACTTATGTTAACAGTAAACAGTCATTTATAATATTCATCGATAAATTTTCAAAACATGTTATTTCTTTCCATTTACCCGATAGAAATAGTCTAACGATCATAGATAAAATTAATGAATTTTTGTCAATTAAAGGCCATATAAAAAAGTTTGTTTTCGATAATGAATTTAATTCAAAACCAATCCGGGAATTTTTAAATAAAGAAAATATAGAATTTCATGCCACTAAACCACATAGTCATACGGGAAATTCAGATGTAGAGAGAATAAATAATACCCTTACCGAACGTATAAGAACCCTAAATTTAGAAGAAAAAGTTCCAATTACCATCCAAATGTGTAAAGCCGTAAAACTTTATAACAATTCATTTCATACCACAATAAAAGCTACTCCTTTAGATGTTCAAAACAACAAAGTTAATCATAGCATAATTAAAAATCGGTTAGAAGAAGCAAAATTGAAGATCATTTCTAAACATAACACAAGAAAGGAAAATTACCTAGAAAAAAGGCGAGAAGGTTTCATTCGAAATTACAAAAGCGTTAGACACAAAGAAGAACCAAAATTTATTAAAAGAAATCTAGAAAACGTACATACTTCAAATATTAAACGCCCTTTTAAATTTGCAAATGACAACAATCACAATATAACTCTAACGACAATTAGCCCATTTTAAAACAAAAATCTATCCCCTTCAGTGTAATGCGCAATATATATCTTTTAAAAGAAGATAAAAAAACTAAATATACATTTTTTTTTTAATTCCGGTTATATGTATATAACTTATATTCCCATCGATCGTCTCAATTTTAATAAATATATACTTACCATTGTTGAAAATAAAATTGTAAAAATATAAAACAATAATTACCTATCATAATTTATATTAATATTAATATAAAACAACGTTTCTTTTGTTTAAGCACTATACATATGTACATAGATACGCTACGCTATTAAAATCATATTTAAAACAACTCCAAATTAAAAATGTTTACAATTTACATATTTATAAAAAAAAACTTATTTTATCTATTGAATTAATTAAAATTTAATAAAATTATTATATATTTTTGTAATGAGATCCAGGAGAATCTCAAATCAAAGGGTGGAGGAGTTACATTCCTATACTCTAAACACCTTGTAATAATATATACTTATGTATGTATATAGTAAATGCTTAATAGCTCACTAACATAAAATTAGGTTCCACATTAGGCTTAGTTGCGGAATAAGAGAGTGAGCGTATTTCGGGTCTGCTAACGCCATCTCAACTAAAAACATAAATGTATACATACATATATATATAAATAAGAATATATAAGTAAATAAGCTAATGTCGAACGATAATACAGTTAAGCCTAATATTAGAAGCTAACTAACTAAGAATGTCAGTACAGTTAGCATTAGAATAAGGAGTATGTAAGCTAATAAGGAATATAGAGTTAGTTAGTCTTAAGATTCAATTCAATAAAGGCGGTCGTAGAAAAAAAAAGCCTAAGCTCCTTTTTTTCGGAAACTATAACTCGGGCGCTTGCTGTTACCGCAACGACAATCATGCCGTGCTGTGTGGCAACGTCGCCGTCGCCGACGCAGTATGACCCCCAAGAAAAATAGACAAATTTGCCAAAATAGGAAAAACTTATTACCTAACGTATGTAGTCTTTTAATTAAAATTAAATTATCTCTTTGACTTACTATGACACAAGGGGGTCGCAAGAATATTTCAACCTGTAAAGGAGTCGCGAAATCAGAAAGATTGAAAAACACTGCATTATGTAATTAACTTTTAGAGATAGCGTTATTAATCACCTTTAAGTTATCTGCAAATTGGTAAATTAATTTGTGTATATCGATTAACTATTATCAATGAAATAAATCAATAACATGACAAGAAAACGGAAGCTCGACAACTAAACTTCGTTACTTTTACTTGAATTAAAGTTTTGAACAACCAAGCACTAATTATTTAAAAGCCATAATAATTTTACTGTATTATCTTCACTACAATATGAATGTTTATCCTAACATCAAAAATTTAAAAAGTAAGAATAATCCTATCTATTGATAGGATAGCTTACATCTCAATTTTCAATGGCAATATTATTTTATTTCAGATTCTTTTGGAGCTAACGGACAATTGTCACTGCTAAATAATAGACAAAGAATTTGAAAAAAAAACGTGTGGCACTCGGCACATATCATTTTGTATCACCTTATGCAATAATAATTATTTATTTATTTTATTCATGCAGTATCTCTTTTTCTTTGATTTTATTCAAGTTACACTTTTTGAGCGTGGTGACCGATAAGAAAACAAATTTTTCTCTTATTAAGTAAATAAAAAGTTAATATTGTTTAAAATATTTTTATTATTAATAATAAATAAAATTTTTATT